>NC_081411.1:295667143-295967143 GCF_030272615.1 Cryptomeria japonica | reverse complement strand
GGCCTCCGTGTATCTCTGGATAGCCTGATCCCTCTCCCGCACCAAATCCTCAATCTCATCTGCCTGGCCCTGGCAGATCTCTCGCAGCCTCAACAGCTCATCCTCCTCAGGATCTCCACCCTTAGCCTCTGCCTGTGGCTCCTCCTCTACAGGTGCCTGTCCCTGTGCCTCTGCCTGTACCTGTCTCGGTGCCTGAATAGGTACCTGTGCCTGTACCTGTCCCTATCCCTGCACCTGTCTCGGTCCCTATCTAGGACCCTGTGCTGCTGGTACCTGTAGGGGCAGTCCACCCCGGCCTCTCACCCCCAGAGCTGCTCTCTCCTGTCCTCCCTCCCTCCGAGGCGCTACTCACCTCTCTCCCACCACTCCCCTCCGCCTCCGTCGGCCCCTGCCTCCATCTCCTCCACCATCATCCTCATCATCCCCTCCCACCTCTCCCTCCAACAGCTCTCCCGGATCTGTCAATCTGGGAAACGGATGCTCTGCCCAATACGCAGAGTACTCTGCATCCATCCTTGCATCCTCTACCTCTGGCCACATGTCCCATGGTAACGGCATCATCTCCGCCAGCTGTGTCACGACCTGATCATATGATAGCAGTGGCCCGAACTGTACCTGATCTCTGACTGTACGGGCATACATGCCCGAGCCTCGTGGCATCCGCTGAATCCACCCAAACTGCCTGCATACCCTGTCAACAAGCTGCCTCTCTAGAATATAGGGCGTCCGCCCAATAAGATACCTGCTCTTGAATACATAGGGTAGCTCCAATGCGTCGTCATCCCACTCCTCGCACCCCAGGTATGGCCTCCAGATAACCATGTCTATGTCATCTATGACGTGCCTCCAATGCTCCAATCTACCAATCTGAGGCTGGGATGTGATCATGTCGTATAAATGCACGAAGCTCCGTCCCTGCCCTCTACCTCTGAAGTGGATCGGCCGTATGATGGGAAGGTGCTCATATGCCCACACCTGAAGGAGAGTAACGTCGTAGCCCAAGCCCACTGATCCATGGTAAACAAACTGATGCAGCTCATAGTACAAATGTGCCAGGACACATGGCCCCCATGCATACCTGGTGTGCTCTATCATCAGTGTCTCCAATGCCCCTCCCCAGCCAACTGCCAATCCTCGTGTGGCTCTGTCCGGACATAAATACCCACTGATAGCTCCCCCAATAACAGCCGGCAATGCTAAACCTGTGGCGGTCATGGTATCCCAGGCCACGTGACCTGCTCGCATCTCCAAACCGGGATCCTGGAATACCCGTCTCAGTGCCTCCCTTTCATCGTCATGATCATATGGAATCAACTCTCCATCGATCGGGATATGCAGTATCCTGTACACATCCTCCAATGTCACTATCATCTCACCCATCGGCAGGTGAAACGTGCACGTCTCAGAGTGCCATCTCTCAGCCAACGCAGTCAGCAACCCCATGTTTGCCCGAAACTCAGGCACATAGAGCACATGTGTGAGACCCATCTCCTCAATAGAAATCATGTCCTGAATCGACAACTCTGGTCGCAACCTCTGAGTCGATGGGAATCTCTCCCGTGACTCCAACATAGGCAAGTACTCCTGTAGTCAACCCATCAATCATGTCAGTTATCGTGGCATTCACTGTTTATCACAAAATGCTACTTGCTACCTAAATGCATACGCTTACCTATCCTAGTGACATTCCCTGTTCATCACAAAGTACTACGTGTGTGACATTTCTTGTTCATCACAAAGTGTCACTCACTAATGACTAATGACTGATTTTGGAGTACTTGGCTACACTACAATTCCACTTGCAACCACATTCCGTTATTTGTTGAGCTCTTGTGCATACAAAAATCTGAGAGCAAATATATCAAGCAAGATCAATGGAGATAGGAAGAATGGAGATCAAAACCCTATTGGACATGTGATGGTATAATCTTTGTGATTTTGAGTTATTTGCATTGTCTTAGGTAATCTTCATATGTTATGGTGGATCTTTGTTGTTGTTAGGCTAGGGTTTTGGTGGTTGAATTCATTTAGCCTTTCAATTTTGTTATTATTGTTATCCATTTTCACCATAAACAGTTAGTTCCATCAAGTTTTGGATTGTCCTTCCTGAAATAGTTAGAAGACATTGGATCTCCTCAAGTTGTTAATCTTCTGCAAAAAGAGGACTAAGCTCCGATACTAATTGTTAGGTCTCAGAGACAATTGAGAGGGGGGGGGGGGTTGAATCAGTTGTCCAATAAATTCAACCAAAATTAACTTAACCAAAACTTAATGCTTAATATTGGTAAACCAAACTTTATGTGGGTAGACAATTTTATCAGTTACTTGTTGTACCAGTAAAGATTAATGCATAAAACAGAAAGACAACAACATCCACAACACATAACACAAATATTTGTATGTGGAAACCTTGTAAAGGGAAAAACCATGATGGGAAGCCCCATAATCAAATGATACTACTGCAGATAGTATGTGTGTACAATATGGATTCTGCACATGCAGAAAGGCCAGCTGCCTAAAGCTCACTGCTCAATCACAAAATGAGAGTCAGACTGACTACAATTGGATGGTTAAATCCAATGATAATGTACTGCATAAAATAGCATCTTCATATGCTGGATTCAGTACCGGTTTAGTTCTTATTGCCTTCACAAAAACCTTCCTTCAACCTTCAAATGATGTCTGCATGTATAGCTCTGCTTATTTTTTGCATATATCTTATTACAATTCCTTTTCCCAATTGCATATCAATCTCACAAATGAGATCTTACATTTATACCATAACCTAAGACCAATTGAATAGGTCGGCTCACTAAATTACAATAAAATCAATATCCAATGCATGATGTCGGCTCAAATGCATTTAAAATAATAATAAATCATCTCCATAATGTATCATGCTGATCTGGAATAGATATGACTGCCAGTGCATATCCTGGACCTATTTGTCGGTAACAACAAATATGAAAACCCGAATAAACAAATAACCAAATCGCCAAAACTAAGTGATCTAATAATGTCTTCAACATAACCAAGTATTCTCCAAGTCATTCCAAGTGTTGGTGAATAATATAATCTGTCGGTAAACCAAATACTAGTGATTGTGCATAAGTCTGACTTGTCGGTGAACACAACCAAAGATCTCGAAGTGCTGATAAGTGTGGACAAGTGATGATAGGTGTTGACATCAATGACAAAACCATATCAACATATCCAAAAATACCAATAGTCTGGAGCTCATTCAATGATCTAACCTATTTGACCTACTTATGTTCATACATCTCTAGTTTGTGATGTATGTCTACAACTAATCTACCAAAAAGAATATTTGAGTCATTTAGTGGCCTATGATGAATACTAAGAGGGGGGGTGAATTAGTATGCCAAAAATCTCTACACTTAAACACTTTGCAAGACTAATTGTAAACCACTAAAACAGTTTAGCAGACAAACCGGTTAACACACATGCAAACTAAATAGCTAATAATGCATTCACCCATAGAAACAAAGACACCATAACACAAGAGATTTTGACGTGGAAACCCAAATGGGAAAAACCACGGTGAGATGGAACTCACAAGTAACTATCTGCAGAATAGGAACAAGATCGGTTAAGGTCAGATCGGTTAAGGTCTTACAATGTTCTTTAACAGAACAGATCTTGTTAGGAATCTCAATCTCTGTTAGGAGATAAGTCGGATTAAAGACTACCTTGCTAGAGGATTTTAGATCCACAGATGTGAACCACCTTGTTAGAGGATTTACAAAAGGCTTTTGGGCCTACCCGGTTAAGGGCTACAGACTTGTCAAAGATGTGAGTAATCAACAAGTGTTTGATCTAGCTAGTAGCATAGACTGCTTGGTTAGATCCTTGATAGCTCATTCCTAATGCACTCCAGCATTACTTCAGTCTTCTACACGTTCATATTCTCTCCAACACCTCAACCACCTTAAACCCTAGCAACAACATAAACTTTTGCTACAACCACATCAACAACATAAAACCCTAGACATGATGTCCTTATAAAGGAATCTGATTTCATGTCGGTCCAATAGGATTACATAACAATTTCCTAGGTTCAATGAACCTGGACATACTTGGTACCATGACACAAAAAGCACCATTAAGGTGTTGGCACCGTCAAACAATTGGTGGATGGTAATTCATCACAAAATGCTGGTTGGTAACTCATCACAGAGTATTACCGGTTCATATAAAATGTCAGTTGCTGGTTTGACAAAAATGAAGACTGGTAAAAATGTGTTATGCAGGTTTAATCCCTCGTACCGCTTGGGATCCATGAACTGCTTGGGGTCAATATGTTGCTTCAGACCGGGAAACACATTCTACAAAACACCAATAGTCTAAAGACTATAATACAACATATCGGTTTGGAACAAATACCGATTGTGCTCTAACTCATACATATAAAGGGGATCTCAATGCAAGTGTGTGTCCATCAATGACAATCACAACATAAAAATAAAAAATGCCAATAGTCTAAATGTTTCACTCAAGATTTCAAGTTATTTCTCAACATCTTCCCTTTTCTCCTTCAAGTCAGCACAAAACAGTGAATACTTTGAAATAGTAGCTAGAATATTTCCTCTGGTTTCTAGTGCATTCTTCAATAGGTCTTCATTAACTGTGAGTGCTACCTTACCTTTATCTATCTCATACATAAGGTTTTATCCTCTTCAACTAATATGTATGCTGCATCTTCAAAAGTATTGAGTTGGTCTCCGACATTGGTAACCAACTGTCCAAGTTTGTCAATGGGAGTGACAAAACTTTTAGTATTAGTCTCTGGTAGGAGACTAGACAAAATATCAACTGCTATCTTGATTGTCTCTTCCTCTCTTTGTTGTTCCTTCATTCTCTTCTTTTGAGCTCTAGATTGCATTGTTGTTGCAATCTCCATCAATTGAGAAGAACTCAGATTATCCATATCAATAGGTCCTTTAATGCTCACCGAGTCATCATCATCATCATCAAGTATTTTCTTCTCCTTTGTGTCCTTTTTCTCTACCTTGTCTTTCTCTGGTTTCTCCTTCCCAATGGTGTTCTTGATCGGTGGTGTTTGTGTCTTCACATTTTTTTCATTCATCGGTACTTCCTCATCAATCTTTTCCTATTGACTATCATCAACATTTACACTTACCAATGGAATTTGACTATCAACAGGCTATGTGTTCACCGGTGGCTCATTAGAGCTCTTTTCTTCAGTTTGCTTCTCCACTTGTTCCTCTTGGTTCTCATGTTGTTCAAACATTTGAAAATCAACATCCAATACATCTATATTATTAATATTATTATCAACATTGTCTCCAGTGTTATCATCAAGAATGAATATCAGTTCAGTATCAATAGGATCATCATACATATACTTGTTATCCGGTTCAAAATATATGATCTTAAGACCTTTAGGAAGTTCTTCTGCCTTTAGCTTTTCAAAACTATCTTCCTCAACTTGTTCATCTTTTTCTTCATCCGAGATGAGACCTAAAGCCTTCTTGATCAAAATTTTAGTCTTCTTCTGAACTGATTCAGTCTCACCTATTAACATTCTTGTTAATCTCTTCTTGGATTTGAATGATGCCTTTGCATTAACCTTTATCTTTTTAATTTCTTCTTCACTTGCTTCCGGTTGCAAGTGCTTAAAGATATAATCAACAAATTCTTTGTCTTGGCTAATGGTAGCCTACCACCTTGCATCAATTAGATTATACAAATAATTTGGAATCTTCCCTTGTAGCTCAATGAGGGCTCTGCTAAATGTATTCATACTGAAGATGACTACATCTTTAATCTCCCTTTGTTGAATTTTAGATAAATGAATAAACAATGTATTCAAACCTTTGTATATCCCATAATTCTTAATTATTTAAACCATTGTATTGAAAGAGACTTCTAATGTAAATGGTTTCTTAGGTGACTTTCCCTTACTAGTTTCCTTAGGCTTCTTAACACTTTCTCTAAGTGCTCTTTTATCCTCCTCTGATTCAGTAGCCTCTTCATCATTTACCGATTTGTGGGCTTGTTGCTTCTTCCTCTTTCTGGTTTGATTGGTGCAACAGGTGGATCAACAGTTTTCCGCTTTCTCTGGAACTGAATTTTAGATGGTTTACCTCTTTGTGATATATCCGACTTGTCTTCTTCCATCTTCTTCTCTACTTATTTGGCTTTTGTAGCTCTAGTCTTACTCGTAGGGGTACTGGTAGGGGTATCGATAGGTACACTTGATGCTTAACCTTTCTCTACTGTGTACTTAACCGTTGCTTCTGCTATATTCTCTTTTGTAAATCCTTCTTTCTCAGCAAATTCTTCAACCCCCTTCCTTATTTTCTTAGCAATTATCAGTCTGTGCAACTCAGAGTGGACTTGTAGAGATTTTTCTTTGTAAGCCCCAAATCTTTCTGCAGTGGTATCTGCTGGTTGCTCTAACAGATGATTAGCATAAGAAATGAGTAGATCCTTGTCTACCTCATATCCCATAGGTAATACCCATGTGGTTCTAGGGATAACTACTTCAATCATATAGGTGTCAGTATCCACCATAAAACAAATAGTTGTCTCATACCGGTTGACTACTTCTATCGGCATACGCTCTCTAGCATGTATTTTCTTTTGAAATTCCTTGAAGTAACCGCATGAAATATTATCAAACTTTTCCTTCAGTATTCAAATGCTATTCTTCATCTGTAGTAGTATAGGGGTACCTTCAATCCATTGAACATTTCTTATACCAGGGAAATGGTTTTGGAAATAGAAAAACAATCCCAAAATCAATTATCCAAATTTGAATCTCAGCTTCTTGTCTTTCTTCACAACTTCTAGATTTACCATCAGTTGACTTCTTAGTGCCTCTGCTAGATCATAGTCAACATTCTCTTTTAACATCTGGTAGGTATTATAAATAGCTTTTGTCGGTATGTTGTTCATTCTACTTGAATAGTAAATTCTATACCGATCACCATAGAGGTATATTTCACAGCTAGATCATTGATGTTATTTATTTTCATGTCTCTACCATCCCATCTTGATCCTGTCAGCTTCTGAACATCATTCTTGGGTACTGATCTAAGTAAGGGTACTTCACCGGTTGAGAAAAATCCAGTTACTGCATGGATGACTTCCTTGGTTATTTTATGCAGTCGATCCAGCTACATAAATTGATCATGAATGCAACTCAAAATAAATCTAACTAACTCATTATAGAAATCAATAATGAAATTGATTACATGATGAAACCCTTTCTTGGTGACACTCTTAAACTGTTCTTTCAGTATGCCCTTGTTATCACACAATGATCTATACTGATCATAAATAACTGATACACCCATGTCCTCTAGTTTGCAATCATAAAAAGATCTGACATCTTTGACATGCAAAACTCCATATGGTACACTAGATAGGGCACTGACAGGTTCCATTTCCTTTGATTTGAAAGGTTATCATTTAAACTCCGGTCGTGGCCTCTTGGTCACATCAACAAGATGTAGAGTATCCATACTAAAATATGTAAAAATTTGAAGAAAAGAGTAAGATTCACTGATAAATACCTTTCCTACTTCTGAGATAGGGTTTCACACTGTCAAAACCTTCAACACCATTCACGGATTCACAATGCACTTCCGATCATCTCAGATCTCTACAAGACACACTGAATGATGCAATCACAAACTTTCTTCAGCTCTGCTCGCTCACCAAATGCCCTCAAGTTCGCAATATGACAAATGAGATTCAAAATGTTCCTTTTATTCGCTTTCAAACTACTACATTAAATTCTTTAACCGACAAAACCCTAAAATGCCTTAAAACACTCTTAAGCATATTACCGGTTGCAAAAAACTCAATGATATTTACCGGTTATGATTCAAAAAGATTATAAACATCAAAATGCATCAGAATATGTAGATTTAACTTACAGTACTTCATCCTGGGGTTCATCTCAAGATTTAACGATAAGCTCACCCCAAGTTGTAGAAACAGCTTAGTTTGTTGGTGATGGCTTCTCCACACTAGGTGAAGAATTTGATTCCTCATCTGGTTTGTCATCACTCTTCTTCTTCTAGGTTCTATTCATCTCAGCTCTAGTTTCTTCAATATCAACTTTCTACTTTCCTTTCCGGTCTGCAGGATGATTCACCATTTGGTTCTTTTGTATTCTGCAAAACTTAGCAATGTGTCCTAGTTTGTTACAATGATAACATGCCATTCCAGATGCTTTCCATAGTCCTGCATTGCCTCTACCTGTCCTTCTTTCACAGTTCATTGCCACATGTCCAAAGTTGTTGTAGATTGCACAAATCACATTGATTCTTTTCTCCATCTCATAAGGACTAGACTGATTAACATAGGGTCTTTTCCAATTAGTGCTTCTCCAGTCATTAAAATTCCTTCTCCAATCACCATCAGTTTTTGGATTCATATGAGGTGTTGGATAATTAGCTCCATACCTTCATTCAATAGATCTATGCCCAGACATGTTGCATGTATAGCAGTAACCTTTAAATTTTCTAGGCACATATCTAGTATTAGGTCTATAACCAGTATTAGCATCAGATCTGCTTCTACAAACATGAACAATATGTCCTGGTTTATGACAATTAAAACAAACAAGTTTGTGATATTTCTTACCTGTAGGCTTCTGAGCCTTAGGAGTTGTTTTACCTTCATGCATGTTGCTCTTGGTACCAGAAGGTTCTCCTTCCTCAAATATATTGTATCCTAACCTAGATGTATCACCTTTCATCCTCTGAGATTGGATCTGTTCATCCAGTATGGTAGAACTCTTGTTGAATTTTGCAAGCTTCTCATTAACTTCTGCAAGCTCTTTAGTAAGATCTTCATTTTGCTTCATAAGAGTCTCTCTAAGAGACATTGCCATATCAAGATCTATTTTGAATTCTTCTTTCTCTTCTTCCTCCTCAATCCAGTGTGCATATAGAATGTCATTTTCCTGATTTACCTTATAGATCTCAAGATCTTTTTCTTTGATCTTGTCTTCAACTGCCCTCATAGCTTCAAATTCTTGACTCATCTGGATTGTAAGGGCTTCAAGGTCTCTCCTCAGGTTAAGTTTCTCACCATTTAGTTTCTCCACTTCCTCAACCAATGCATCTATGTTTGCTTCATCAAAAGAGCTTCTTTTATTGATCTCTAACAATTGTTTGGTTAGTTCCTTCCTTTTAGCTAGTGATGTCTTATACTTGCCTCTTAGGGTTTCTAGATCTTCCTTGGTTTCTGCAAGTTCCTTAGCCATTTCTTGGTAACTCATTCTTTCTCCCATATTTGCCTTAGGATTAGAGATCCCTTCCAAGCAGTTAAGTCTTAAGGATGTTAGGCTCTGATGCCAATTGATGAACTTATAAGGCACTGAGAGGGGGGGGTGGGGGTGAATCGGTGCAAGTAAAAACAATACAAATCTGATTATCAATTTCACCAACTTAAAACTTAATAGGCATATAAGAAATAACACCAAGTATGAAATCACCACATAAGGCATAAACCACATGACACAAGAGTTTATGCATGGAAAAAAAATGGGAAAAACCACGATGGGAGTAGGTACCCACAAAGATCCACTATCTGCAGTATAGAGATCTGACCGGTTAAGGTCTACAACACTTGGTTAGGGGCACACCTTGTTAGAAGTGTCTAAGCCCGGTTAAGAGAATTACAAAAAGGCCTATGAGGACCAACCCTATTAGGAGCTACCCAAGTTAGTAGGATTTGCGAATATAGGTTAATGCATCACCTGGTTAGAATATTTAATGATCAGACCTGTTAGGATCCAACTGCACCCTGTTAGGAGTGACCTTGTAAGAAGATTTTCTTGTTGCAACTGTTAGGGAGACAACAAGTACAATTGATATCAGTATAACACCTTCAGTGTTTGATAAGATCCGCTTCAGAACATTAAAACATCACATATACTTCATCTCTCAACTTCTCTAATCACCGCACTATTAGAAATATGAAATTCGCTAATGATCTTTCACACTTTCAAGATCATACTCATATCTCCTTTCATACCTCATCACACATTTAAAATCATCTTAGGTCGGCTATAACCTTGTTACAATTCCCTAGGTTCAATGCATCTAGACAATATTACATTGCACACTTTAGTTATGTCGGCCACCGATATAACAAATCCAATTATGTGTCGTTTTATCGATCTAAGTGATTTTCATCACTACCAGGTAAGTCTTATTCAGAATACCTTCTCTTTCAATCAAATCTCATTCATCTGATTGAATCTACAGATGCGGTCACAAACATAACTTCATCTACCAGACTTCATTACTATTGCAAAACCGCATCATCTCATTCTTCATAGATTTCCTATACCGATTGTCGGAATATAATATTGTCTGTCTTTTACTAGTTAAAGTCCTAATTACCGGTTAAGCCTTTCCGGTTGACCTATAGGACTTAGATGACTATAAAACCATAGTTGCCATCAATGAAAACATACAACATAGTCATCATACAACAATCTAATCAAACATGTACCGGTTGCATCAAGCAAACAAACAATTACCGGTTTAGATCAAATGATCAAATGCCAACATCATGAACATGTGTAGTGGCCTGCCTATGAAGAGTACGTGACTTCTTTTTATTTCAAAATCAAAGTACTGTTGTGATCAGATTCACAATGTGTTATAAATTATACTATTTAGTCTTTTTTATTGTTATCATTTAGATGCATAAATGATTGACTTTTAAGCTTAATGCCAAGGAATGATAGAGTATCCATCGCATTAAATTACACAATTATTAGATAGTAGTGTCTACCTATGTTTCTTATAATTTATTAATTTATTTCAAAGATGAAATCTCAATATATGTTTAACGAGAATTACAAAAAGAGTACTTACAGTGCAACTTTCTATTTATGACATATTTCTTGGTTGATTTCTTTCTTTTTGTACTACTTTGAATGTTTTATTAAAATTGTAATGAATTCTTACTATAGTACAAGTTGGTTTTATTCATTAATCCAATTTACTTTTGGCAAATGAAGTTTGCAGACTTTTTACATGATGTTATAGTTTGTTATGTCGAGAGTTGTCTTCGACAGTCACAACACAGATGGAATGAGTCTGTGTACATAAAAAGAAATGCTTTGCATGCATTGTGTATACAATTTAAATGGAAAAGTCGCATGGTAGTGGAAGATGAAGAAATTCATGTGTAAGATAAAACAGTTAGTCACTGTATGCTTTAATATGGATGCATCCTATATTTTAAACTTTGAAGCCATTTGGACGCAGAATGTACTGGAAGTGCCCTATGTAGAATGCTTTGCTCATCCGGGATCTATGTAGCTAAATGCAGTGCACGAGAAGTTGTCGAGGCACTCTATCTAACAGTTTGTTTTGTCTATGCAGAGTATGAATAAGTGTAGTGTGTAGTTCATTTGAAGAAAATACCACCCGGAATAGAAGAGTGTTGCAGATAAACAATTTTAGCACATTGCCTCTTTATTCTTTGTCTGGTGTAAGTAGTGCTCAAGCAATTCCTTTTTTTGACTCCAGATTTCATGTTAGATCCATTGGCTGGATTCACTTTTAGCCCATGGGAAAGAAGTTTTTTTAATTTAAGTTCAATTTGTCAATGAAGAGCTCCTCTTGGTCAACAGTAGTAGAAAAAAAGGTATTTTGGCAATTAGGTTGAAAATCATTTTTTTCGTTAGATTTGATTGTTTATTTTATTATAAATTTTGAGCGCTGCAGGTTTGAATAAATTACTCGTATTACCTTTAATCCATGCAAGTTAGAGCATCTTGTAATCTATTAGTTGAGATACAGGTCATAATCCACGTTTTTTCAACAAGCCATGTAAACTGTAGCTATTCTTTTGTGTCATTAAAATATTCTGTCGGGATTACTGTTTATTTTCTCATTGTGATGCATATCAACATCTTCTACAAAGACAATGATTCATGTGTTGCCAAGATTATATAATAAAACTCTATAGAGATTGCATTTGTTTTTTCGGTAGCGGGTTTTACATTTTTTTGGTCCTCATATTACTATTCAATATCGTCATGACTCAAGGATGATTTATATATGCCGACATTGATAATGAACCAAAATCAAACATGCATGAGATAGAGAATCAAGGACGCAATATTTGTTGATATGTTGTATGCATCGTGTATGTTTTGTGAGCTGTGTATTTAACAAATTTTGTCTCTATCGAGGAGGTTGTTGGTTGTAATCTACCATGCTTAGAGATTTTATATTTATATGTACTTGTTTAAAGTTGAATAATTCAATGTAATATATATTATAATGGGAATGAAAAGAATGATATTTTTGTGGCTTTTCGAGGTGAATGACCATGGGTCAAGCTGAGGCTCTGAAGAAAACGCATGGTGTGCTGTTAGTTTATTAGGAAAAGATTTCAGGAATTGAGGAAGACGTATTGTTCTACAATTCCACATCAAGGATAATGCCACTGAACAGTGTATGGGCATTCAAAGTTTTCTTTGGACTCTTGTTTGCCTTCCAAGATACAAATGTACAAAAAATCGAAAGCCATTTGTTTTCCTTCCAAGATACAAACACATAAAATCGAAAGCCATTTTGTCCCATCTAGAAAATGATTCAGAAAAAAAACCCATTTGCTGAGAACACCATTTTTTTTTGGACACATTCATTTCCTGTCTAGACAATTTTCCTGTTTTTGTGAACATTGATTGCGTAGCCTTCAATAAATCAATTTTTAAAAAATGCAATCATTTTCGTGTCTATATTGTAATCTCAACTAATATTGTTAGGATGAAGAAATGAATTTAAACAGCAGATAAAACATAATTATAAACACACAACACAGACAAATGAGACACTGATTTATCGTGGTTTGGAAATTGCCTACGTCCACACTTGAAGCAGGGGAATCAATAGATTAATAACCAATCTGGTTTACACACATACACAACTTCAAGCAGCTCTAGAAAATCACTCTACAAATGAAATACAATCAACTCTTAAAGAGCTTGCAAGGAGAAGTTGAAGAGCCAAGAGTTTTGGTGGCAAGATGAAGGAGTCTGTTGGACTTCACTTCCAACAATCTCCCACTGAAGGCCAATGAACTACTACAACAAGTAGATTCCCCCACTCAGTCCTGCTATTAGTTATTGGAAAGGCTGAGAGAAACTCGACAGAAATTGAACTTCTCCCACTTAACTACTTTAGTGAGCACATCAGCCAGATTCTTGTCGGTATGAATTTTATCTACATGAAACTTGCCTTCTTTGACCATATGGTGAACATAATGATTGTGAACATCAACATGTTTTGACTGAGGCTAAGATGTCTAGTGTTTAGTCATAAAGATGGCACTACTATTATCACTAAACAAAGCAAAATCCGATTGCTTCAATCCCAACTCGCTGAACAAGAGTTGCAACCATACCATCTCTTTTGCTCCCTCAGAAAGAGCTATGTATTTAGCCTCCACAGTCGATTGAGCAACTGTATGTTGCAATTTTGAAGCCCAACTAATAGCTGCCTCGATGAATGTGAAAGCATAACCTAAAGTAGACTTTCTTTGTCTAAATTTCTGGTAAAATCAAAATTAGTAAACCCTTGCAAAACTACCTTGTCCTTTCCAAACCATAAACAAAAATCAGAAGTACCCTTGAGATAACGCAAGATATACTTGATCGCCTCCCAATGTGATTTTCTTGGATTAGCCATAAATCTGCTCACCACTCCCACGGCATGAGCAATGTCTGGACGAGTAGACACCATAGCGTACATAAGACTACCAACTACAGATTTGTATGGAATTTTGTCCATAAAATCCTTATCTTCTTGTGTTTTTGGACACAATTGAGAAGACAACTGAAAATGAGAGGCTAAGGGTACGTAAACAGACTTAGCATCTGCCATACCAAATCTATCCAATACTTTTTTAATGTAATCTTGCTGAGATAGTTTGAGTTCTCTTTTTTCCTATCCCAAAAAATAGCCATTCCTAGAATATTCTTTGTTGCCCCTAAATATTTCATGGCAAATTCCTTTGCTAAATGAGTTTTAAGTTCACTCACAGTCCTCATGCTTGTGCCGGCCACTAGCATATCATCCACATAAAGGAGAAGTATGACAAATTTGCCATTAGGAAGCTTTTTAAAGTAGATACAAGGATCAGACTCGCTGCGAGCAAACTTGTGATCAATCATGAATTTGTCAAATTTAAGATACCATTACCAGGGGGCTTGCTTAAGCCCATACAAACTATGTTTCAATCTGCAATAGAGGTGTTCCTGCCCCTTTTTAATGAACCCTTCCGACTGATGCATAAATAGTTCCTCATCAAGATCGCCATGGAGAAATGTCATCTCCACATCCAACTGTTCAAGTTCAAGATCCCAAGCTGCAACTAAGCCCAATATTACTCGGATGGTAGTCATTTTGACTACTAGTGAGAAAATTTCTTTGGAGTTGAGGTCTTGCTGCTAAGCATATTCTTTTACAACTAGTCTTGCTCGAAATCTTTTGCAACCACTGGCTTCATCTTTGAGTTTATACACCCATTTATTTCTTAATGCCTTTCTGTCAGGCGGAAGTGGCACCAAATCCCATGTCTGATTTCGCAATAGTGTGTCCATTTCTTTGCACATTGTAGTGTGCTAGTTATCACAATCTACATTTTTACAAGCTTCTTTGTATGTTGAAGGCTCTGTTTGATCAGAGATTAGCAAGGTAGGTTCAACTTCTTCACAAAACAACAAATCATAGTTAGAGAACTATGTAGGAGGTCGCCTCTATCTGGTTGATTTCCTCAATTGATTCTCTATTTGAGTAGTAGAGTCATTCAATTTATAAGTTCCCTGTTTATGCAAATCATCGTCACGCCCAATATTAATTTGCTTGGTAATATCTTTGTTTTTGTGTCTGGTAATGTCTCTGTTTGTTTTCCTATCTGCTGGGTATTCAAAATCCTGTGGATTTTTATCCACATGAGTTGCAAACTGACCGTAGGAGGGAGAACCCATAGATATTTCATCCACAATGTGCATTGGGTGAGTGGGATGGGAGCTTGAAGCCGTGGCAACATCCTCCATGACCTACATGAGAGGGTGAATCTGCAATGCAACTGCGGAGGTGGAGCCTGCAGGGAGCCCATGGGGGAGACTGCAAGGTGCCTATGGTGGCAAGTCACACAAGGAGTGAGGTAGGGAAGGCTGTCGTGGAGACAGAGGTGGGTGTGCTACATGGTGTGAGGACTTCACAGTGTTCTGTGGGGAGAATGAAGCATAACATGCAGGATGTGGTGGAGTTGCAGACCACTGTGGAGAATGCCCAACTAATTGGGAATAACATGAGCCAAAATGCTCACCATAAAGGTGATCTTCCATATTTTCTGTGACATGAGTGTTAGTTTGGGAAGGATGTGCTCTATTTTGTAGACCCCCAATTTCAGAATTAAATGAAGAGCAACCATTGTCAACACTCATTTCTTCATTCTTAGTCTGAGAATTGTATTCAACTCAGGTAGATGTCATAGGGGCTCCCACTGAATGAGATACCAGAGGCAGAGTGCTGGTAGTCAAATTTTGAAACAAAGACATAGGGACATATTCTTTCTCTTATTTATTTGAATCTTGTAGCACGAGGAAGGAGGTCTCATGGAAAATTACATCCCTGTTGTGAAAAATATTTTTGTGAATTGGATTCCACAATTTGAAACCAAATTGCTCTTTGCCATACCCCAAAAAAATACATTTTAGCGACTTTGGATACAATTTGGTTCGCTTCTCCTTGGGTATATGCGAAAAGGATTCACATCCAAACACATGAAGATGTGAGTATGAAATCCTCTTCCCTTGCCATTCCTCTTCTGGAATACCAAAATCCAATTTAGATGAGGGACTTTGGTTGATTAAATACACTGTTGTGTTACACGCTTTTGCCCAAAATTCCTTGCCTAAACCTGCATTAGACAACATACATCGTGCCTTTTCAAGAATTGTTCTATTCATCCTCTTGGCTGCACCATTTTCTTGAGGAGTGAAGGGAACAACCTTGATTCTTCTAATCCCATTATTAGCACAAAAATCATCAAATTCACGTGAACAAAATTCTCCACCATTATCGGTTTGTAAACATTTAATCTTATGCACAATTTGATTTTCAACTAAAGCCTTGAAAATTTTAAATTTTAAAAAGACTTCAGATTTCCTACAAAGCATATAAATCCATACTTTTCTTGTACAATCATCAAGAAAGGTTACAAAATAGTTAGTTCCTCTAATGGAGGTTACCTCGGTAGGCCCAAAAACATCCGAGTATACAAGCTTCAACGGTGTTGTCTTTGTGTCATGCCCACCTTCCAAAAAACTGACTCTTTTTTGTTTGCCATAAAGGCAATGTTCACAAAAGGCTAAGTCAACAAGTTTGAGGCCCGGTAGCTAATTTCTTGTATGCATAACATGGAGTCCTTTCTTGCTAATGTGCCCAAGTCTTTGATGCTAAAGATCTGCTTTGTTGTCCTCAATCACCATTTCAGCTCCCACTTCACCATGAGTCTTAAATATGTATAAACTACCCACTTTATTACCATTTGCAATCAACATGGTACCATGAGTCACCTTCCATGTATCCAAAATAAAATTTACATTAAGACCTTGATCAAAGAGCTGTCCAACAGATATCAAATTCTGCTTCAATTTTGGGACATAGCGAACATCTTTGAGCAACCATGTTTTACCACCTTCTAATGGCAGCAATACATCCCCTAAATTCCTATAATTTTACAAGCTTTGTTATCTCCTAATAAAACATTTCCAAAATGACCTTCATGGTAGTTAATGAACACTTCAAGACATGAGGTATTATTATGGGAGGCACTAGAATCAAGCACCCATAAATCTGAAGTAGTGTCAGTTGTTGAAAGGGTTATAACACTATCATCTTTATCATAGACTATATTTGCTTCGTTGTCCCGCACCCTCTCTTATGCCCTTTTGAAGTTTCTACAATCCTTCTTCACATGACCAGTTTTGCCACAAAACCAACATTCACCATTTCTATTTCTAGACTTTGATCTCCTTGTTGATTTTGAATTTCTATGGTAATTATTTATGCCTCTATTATGACTTCTACCTCTATTTTCGTTGCTAACCACCATTAAGGCTTCATTGGATGAAGGTTCATCATTCTTTCTTCTCAAATCCTCACTGAGAAGAGTAGCTGCTACATCATTAAAAACCAACTTATTTTTACCAGATATAGATGTGCTAACTATTGTTACAACGCCATCCCAGCTGCTTGGCAAAGAACATAATAAGAGAACAACCTTGCTCTCATCATCTTGTGTCATCCCCACCGAAGTCTCTTTACTAATCAATGGGTATGTGCAAGATCATGGTGTGCCAAAACAGGTCCTTAAGTGGCAATAAAATTAAAAAAAATAGAGTTATGCAGCTTGACATGAAAAATTGAATAAGTTATGAACATTATTTTTAAAATATGTAAGAAGAGAATCTATAGAAAATTGAATGTAAATTCTAAACTACTAGTTATTTTTTGAAAAAAAAAATCCTATTTGATGAAAATTTCAAATTTCAATGTAGTGGTACAAAAATTTTAGGAAAAAGATAAGAAGTAGGTGTATGTCTGACCACCCTAATCACAATCAAATAGTAATATTTTATAAGATTTATAATATAAGTATTAGACTCATGTCTGGATGTGACACATATTTTTTATAATTTTTTATAAAGTAAATAATTATTTATGAATTTTTTACTACAACTTTTCAAAAATTCAGAAACTCCTACGTCTGACCACCTTAAATTGGTCAAAACCTTATGAAATTCAATTTTTGTAAATTTTTCCCTATAGTAGACAAAGCATAGGATGTGATGCATGTTTCAGAATCAAAAAATGTTATGCAGTTTGAAAGTTATGAGTATTTTTCAATCAGTCTATCAATCAGGACTTTTGTCAGAATTCAATTAGAAAATATATAATAAATATTTATTAAAGTCAAAATAAGATAAGCCTTATATTGTTGGAAAGCTCAGAACATCCTTAAAAAACCCTTTTTGTTTTATCAATTTTGGCTATAAAAAAAGTCATCAACCACCAGTGTAATGTCTGGAAAATCAAGGAATACTGAAAAACACATTTTTTTAGTTGACTTTCCAAGCTTGTCACTTCCAATCCAAATACCAAAGCAAACCCAAACCAAAATATGGAGGGAAAAATTTATATTGATATCCCTCCATAGACTTTTGCATTTTATATCAAAATTTAGATTTTATACAGGTGTTGGAAAGGTAATTAAGAGCTCTATGATATGGAATAGGTAAATTTTCAATTATTTGTTTTAAAAAATAATTATAATTCATTTAAATTCATCCTTCATTTTTAAAACATAAAAAAACTCATGACTTTTTCATATGATTTTCCTATTGCATGAATTTTTGTAACAATCATCTCAAAATAAACTAAATAAGTAATTAATTAATAATAGAAAATTTATGAATTTTATTGAGTTCGATAAATTTTGATAAACCATGTTATCTATGTTTGTTCCTTTCTCCACCTCTCTCTCCTAAAAATATCGCTCCACCTATTTGTTTCTTCCTCCCTCTCTTTTGTCCATATTTATACATCTCTATCTAGACCTATATCTCTAACTGTCAATGAATACCTCATTCAATCTCTCAAGCTCTACAAGGTGCTTATATTTCTACCTCTTCATAATTTCCTCCTCTATGTCACTCTCTCTTCCGTAAGATCTAGACTAGTCTCTCTACATTTCCTTCTCATCTCTAGCAACAAAATTCAGAGGGGACAAGGAGAGGCATAGGGAGAGAGGTGAGAAGGAGAGATTAATTGGGGGGAAGAGAGAGTGTGTGTGTGAGAGAGAGAGATATAGGTAATTAGGTGGAAGGTGAAGAGAGAGAGGGAGGGGGTGATTGGGGTGAAGAGAGAATGAGAGGGAGAGTTTGAGATTATTAGGGGGTAGGAGGAGAGGGGGAGAGGGAAAAGTATCAACAAAGAGAGAAGAGAGTTGGGGACAAGGTGAAGAGAGACATAGAGAGTAATTATGGGGTGGGGAGAGGGGGAGAGGGAAGTATCTATAAACCCATAGAAGGAGAGAGGTGATCAAGGGTAATCAAGGGAAAAAAATAATGTGAGAGAGAGTTGGGTGTAATTATCGGATAAGAAGAGAGGGAGAAGAGTAAGTATTAACAAAAGGAGAGAGGGAGAGATGTGGAGAGACGTGAAGAGAGTGACAGAGAGAGGATAATTAGCAGGAGTAGAGGGGAAGAGGGAAGTATTAACAAAGAGATGGACTAGAGAGAGGGTAATCAGGGGTCTCTTTCCCCATCTCTTTCCCCTCTTTCTTTGTTGATACTCCCTCCCTGTCTCTCCCCCTCCCCTTCCCCTAATTACCTTCTCTCTAGACCTCTCTCTTTGAACCTTTCTCCTCATCTCTCCCTCTCTCCCTTTGTTGATACTTTCCCACCCCCCCTCTCCCCACGCCCTAATTACCTCTCTCCTCGTCTCTCCCTCTCTCTCTTTGTTGATACTTTCCCATCCCCCCTCTCTTCCCAACACCTAATTACCCCCAAATCTCTCTAATTCTCTCTTCCCCAAATGTCATCTCTTTGTCATACCTATCCTTACCTCTAACTTTACCATATGACCCCTTAGGTGTCGTTAGGGGTCATATTATGTCCGAGTGAGTCATATGGTGTCCTATGAACCCTTAGGACACCATATGATGTTGTTAGGGGTCATATGGTGTGCTAAGGGTCCATATTGTGTCTTAAAGGGTCACATGGTGTCCTATGACCTCTTAGGACACCATATGACTCCTTAAAACACTATATGGTGTTGTTATGGATCGTATGGTATCCTAAGGGGTCATATGGTATCCCATGACCCCTTAGGACACCATATGGTGTTGTTAGGGTTCCTATGGTGTGCTAAGGGGTCATAAGATATCATATGACCACTGAGGACACCATATGACCCCTAAGGTGTCTTTAGGGGTCATATTGTGTCCTAAGGGGTCATGTATGGTGTCATATGACCCCTTAGGACACCATATGGTTTCATCATGGATTATATGGTGTCTTAAGGGATCATATGGTGTCCTATGACCCCTTAGGACAATATATGATCCTTTAGGTGTCGTTTGGGGTCATATTATGTTCTAACGGGTCATGTGGTGTCCTATGACCCCTTAGGACACCATATGGCATCATTAGGGGTTGTATGGTGTGCTAAGGGGTCATATTGTATCTTAAAGGGTCACAGGACATCATATGACTCATTAGGACACCATATGACCCCTCAGATGTTGTTAGGGGTCATATTGTGTCCTAAAGGGTCATATGGTGTCTTATGAACCTTTAGGACACCATATGATATTGTTATAAGTTTTATGGTGTCCTAAGGGGTCATATGGTGTTCTATGAGCCTTTAGGACACCATATGGTGTCGTTAGGGGTCGTATAGTGTGTTAAGGGGTTATATGGTATCTTATGACCCCTTAGGTATTGTTAGGGGCCATATTGTGTCTGAACGGGTCATATGGTGTCCTATGACCCCTTAGGACACCATATGGTGTCGTTGGGGGTTGTATGGTGTGCTAAGGGGTCACAAGATATCGTATGATGCCTTAGACACCATATGATCCACTAGGTTTTGTTAGGGGTCACACTATGTCCTAAGAGGTCATATGGTGTCTTGTGACCCTTTAGGACACCATATGACCCCTTAGGACATTATATGGTGTCGTTATGGGTTTTATGGTGTCCTAAGGGGTCATATGGTGTTATATAACCCCTTAGGACACCATATGACCCCTTAGGACATTATATGGTGTCGTTATGGGTTTTATGGTGTCCTAAGGGGTCATATGGTGTTATATAACCCCTTAGGACACTATATGACCCCTTAGGACACTATATGATGCTGTTAGGGGTCATATTGTGTCATAAGGGGTCATATGGTGTCCTATGACCCCTTAGGACACTATATGATATCGTTAGGGGTCATATTGTGTTCTAAGGGGTCATATGGTGTCTTATGATCCCTTAGAACACCATATGGTATCATTATGGGTCATATGGTGTCCTAAGGGGTCATATGGTGTTCTATGACCCCTTAGGATACCATATGGTGTTTTTATGGGTCATATGGTCTCCTAAGGGGTCATATGGTGTCCTATGACCCCTTAAGACACCATTAGGTGTTGTTATGTGTCGTATAGTGTCCTAAGGGGTCATATGGTGTTCTATGACCCCTTAGGACACCATATGACCCATTAGGACACCATATGGTGTCATTAGGGGTCGTATGGTGTGCTAAGAAGTCATATGGGGTCGTATGGCCCCTTAGGAAACTATATGACCCCTTAGGTGTGTTAGGTCCCGAAGACAACTGAGAGGGGGGGTGAATCAATTGTCTAATAAATTCAAACCAAAAACAACTTAACCAACCTTAATGCTTAATACCGGTAAAATAGACTTTATGTTGGTAGATAGTTTATTAGTTAATTATAGTACTGGTAAAGATTAATGCATGAAAAAAAAAGATAATAACATCCAAAACACATAACACCAATATTTGTATGTGGAAACCCTGTAAGGGGAAAAACCACAGTGGGAAACCTTACCTACAATTAGATGATACTACTGCAGATAGTATGTGTATACAAATGGGGTCTGCACATGCAGAAAGGCCAAGCACCTAGAGCTCACTGCTCAAACACAAATAGGAGTCACACTAACTACAATTGGATGGTTAAATCCAATAATGATGTACTGCTCAAAATAGCATCTTCATATGCTGGATTCAGTATTGGTGTAGTTCTGATTGCCTTCACAAAAACCTTGTTTTACCTTCAAATTATGTTTGTGTGTATAGCTCTGCTTATTCTCACATATATCGAATTATAATCCTTCTCACATTTGCATTTTGATCTTACAAATAAGATCTTACATATATAAAGTAATGCAAGACCAATTTTAGTAGGTTGGCTCTAAAAGATATTACAATAAAACAATTACAAGTAAATCAATGACCGATGCAATATCCGACTCAACATGTTGGCTTAATGCATTTACAATAACAATGAAATCATCTCCAAAGCGTGTCGTGCTGATCTAGAATAGATAAGCTTGTTGGTGCATAACCTAGACCTTTTGTCAGTAACAACAAATATGCAAATACGAATATACCAATGAGAAATTCTCCAAGACAAAGTATCCAAACAATGTCTTCATCATAACTAGATGTTTTCCATGTCATTCCAAGTGTCGGTGAACAATATATCCTATTGGTGTTCCAGATACTGGTGACTGTGCATAAGTCACTTTCTTGTCGGTGAACATTGTCAATTCTCCAAGGTGCCAGAGTTGATAAGTGTTGATAGGTGTTGAAATCAATGACAAAACCATACCAAAATACCAACAATCTCCCCCTTTGGCATTGATGGAAACACAAGATGGAAAAACCATCAAAGTGCCAAAATAGAAATGCCAAAACCCAAAAACCAACAATCTCCCAAAAGAGATCACAACCAAAGATCAAAACCAGAAATCAATCTCTCCTAAAATAACAATCTCTCCCCGTGAGAGTAACAGGTGATTTCCTTATGTTTTTCCATATCAATCTCTCCCCCTTTGACATCAAATGCCAAAGTTAATACAAAAGTCAGGTTCAAATACAAAATACCAACTAATTTAGTATGCCAACTACTCCCCCTGAGAAGTAGCTCTCCTCATCAAAGCCGGAGTAAAAGATTTCTCTATTAATTCTGTTGGTTGATGACAAACATCAACTATCTAAGTCTCTATTGTTGGGGTATGACCCCAAGCTGGTCTCTGAGATATTCAAAAGTCTCCTTAGGCAAAGGCTTAGTGAAAATATCTGCAATCTTCTCTTTAGTATTCACATAAACTAGTTTTACTTCTTTTGCTTCAACATTTTCTTTCAGAAAATTCAGTTTGATAGAAACATGTTTAGTGTTAGAATGTAATACTGGATTCTTAGATATATCAATTGTTGTAGTGTTATCACAATAGATAGTTATAGGTTCCTTGCATTTTACCTTTATGTCCTTCAACATATGCTTAAGCCATAATACTTGTGTACAGTTGCTGCTGCAACATATTCTGAATCTGCTATTGATAAAGATGTACAACTTTGTTTCTTACTCAACCAAGAAATTAATCTACTTGCAAGAAAAAATGCTCCGCCGATGGTTCTTTTTCTATCATCCACATCTCTTGCCCATTTGCATCTATATATGCACATAATTCAAAGTTTTCATCTCTAGGATACCATAAACCAAGATTTGTAGTGCCTTGTAAGTACCAGAAAATCCTTTTTACTGCTGATTCATGATTTTCTCTAGGATTAATCTGAAATCTTGAAACAATACATACTGCATTCATAATATCAAGTCTTGTTTGTGTCAAATATAGTAGGCCTCCTATCATATATTTGTATGTAGTCGGATTAACATGTGTAGATTCATCGCTTAGTGATAATTTGTCATTTGTAGTCATAGGTGTGCTTACCGGTTTAGAGTTTTCCATCCCAAATTTCTTTAGTAACTCCTTCAAGTACTTAGATTGACTCAAGAATATACCTTTATCAGTCTATGAAATCTGCAATCCTAAAAAGAATTTTATCTCTCCAATCATAGACATTTCAAATTCATACTGCATTTCAATAGAAAAGTCTTTACATAATCCATCTTCTCCTCCAAAGATTATATCACCAACAAAAACTTCTATAACCAAGGTGTCATCATTAGTTACTTTATAGTATAAGTTGTTGTTAGCATTACCTTTAGAAAATCCAATCTTCAAAAGATATTTATCCAATCTAGCATACCAATCTCTTGGAGCTTGCTTCAACCCATACAAAGCTTTCCTTAACCTGTAAACCATATCTTTGTTATTCATTAAAGAAAATCGATTAGGTTTCTCAATGTAAACTTCTTCTTCAAGATCTCCATTCAAAAATGTACATTTAATATCCATTTGATATACTTTGTAGTTCTTGTGTGCTGCAAAAGCCAAGAATAATTTGACTGCCTCAATTCTAGCTACCGGTGCAAAGGTTTCATTATAATCAATTCCTTCTTTCTGAGAATATCCCTTACACACTAGTCTTGCTTTATTTCTGATTACCTTCCCATCTTCTTTAAGTTTGTTTCTGAATACCCATTTTGTTCCAATCACATTTTTGTCTTTAGGTCGGTGAACTAATGTCCATGCATTGTTTTTATCAATTTGTTCTAGTTCCTCTTCCATAGCTTTAATCCAGCACTTTTCTTCACATGCCTCATAAATTGATGATGGTTCAATTTGAGAAATAAGGCATACCTCTTGATTTTCCAGTCTTCCTCTTGTCATAACTCCTTGTTACTTGTTCCCAATTGTCTAATTTTCAGAGTGATTCAGTCTTACATATCGGGGTGTCTTCGTTTGTTGTTGTTCCTCAGTTACATTGGAATTTTCAGATGATATCAATGTAAATGGATCTTCATTCTGTACTGGTGGATTCAATGTAGGTTCATTTGTCAGTATCTTTGTTGCTGGTTCAGAGTCTATATACCTTGAAGTTCCTCTAAACTGTTCATCAATCTTCACATTTGTACTCTCAACAATTTTCTACAATCTTTTGTTAAAACATCTATATGGCTTTCTTTTATATGAATAACCAAGAAATATTCCTTCATCACTTCTAGGATCAAATTTTCCAATATACTCATCTCTTCTAATATAGCATTTACTTCCAAATATTCTCAAATATTTAAGAGTAGGAGTAATACCAAACCATAGTTCATGAGGGGTCTTATCGGTTTCTCCTTTGATGTGAACTTTGTTGAATGTATAGATCGCTCTGCTTACTGTCTCTCTCCAATATATATGTGGTAGATTTGCTTCTGATAGCATACTTCTAGTTGCATCCAAGATAGTTTTATTCTTTCTTTCTACAACTCCATTTTGTTGTGGTGTCCGGGGTGCTGATAACTGTCTTTTGATTCCATTCACTTCACAAAATGCATTAAATTCCTTAGATGTGAATTCACCTCCTTGATCTGATCTCAGACATTTGATTTTCTTACCAGTTTCATTTTCTACCATTGCCTTGAATAGTTTGAATTTCCCAAGTACTTATGATTTTTCTCTGAGAAAAGTAACCCAACACATTCTAGAATAGTCATCAATGATTAGCATGAAATATCTATCACCTTGTAAACTTTTAGTTCTAGCTGGACCACATAAATCAGTGTGAATTAAGTCAAGAGAATTATTGGATTTTTCTGGAATACTTTTAAAAGATGCTCTAACTTGTTTTCCAAATTGACATTCCTTACATACCTGATTTTGAGGCTTAACAATCTTAGGTAAATCTCTAACTGCCTTAGTAGTACTGATTTTTATCATGCAATCAAAATTTACATGACAGAGTCTCTTATGCCATAGCCAACTTTCATCAATATGTGCAATCAAGCATGTCTTTCACTGTTATTCAAATGAAAGATATTCCTCTAGTTTGATTACCGGTTGCAATTTCCAAACCAGTTCTGTTCATAATTTTGCATTTTCCATTCTTGAATTGTAACTGAAATCCTTTTTCAACTAATTGACCAACACTCAAAAGATTATGCTTTAAACCTTCTATATAGTAGACATTGTCAGTATTATGCTTACCATCAAGAGATATAGTACCTTTTCCTTTTATCAAACAAGCTTTATCATCTCCAAATCTTACCAGACCTCCATTATATTCTTGAAAGTTCAAGAATTTACCTTTATCACCAGTCATGTGATGTGAACATCCTGAATCAATGATCCATTCATCCTTAACTTCAACTTTAGCTATTAGGGCCTGCTCTATTGGTTGAATAGTAGGTGCTGGTTGATCTTTTGTTATAGCAACAAAAACCCATCCATTGTCTATCAGATCTTCATCAGAATCATCAGTGACTCCTTCATCAGCAAGATAACAAGATTTATCTTTATTCTTCTTAAATTTGTATCTCTGATATTCAGGGTTGGGCTTGTATGTTCTTCTAGCTTCTTCTCTTAGTCTAGCATGTCTATCAGGGCATCTTGAAGCCATATGACCAATCTTATTACAGTTAAAACATTTAAAGGGTGCTTTACCTTCATACTTACTTCCAACTGGACCTTTAGGCATTTTCCTTGCAAATAGTGCTTCAAGTTCTTCAAGTTCTTCATTTTCTCTCCTGCTTTCTTCAAGTTCTCTAGCATAAAAAGCTTTCCAAGCAGATTTGTCAAATGATGGTGCAGATGATGTTGATGCCTTAAAAACTAAATCTGTCTTTATAGTAGCAACATGACCAAATTCCTCAATTTCAAAAGCTGAAAGTTTTCCAATCAATGTATCCCTAGTTATTGATGTATTAGGCATTGTTCTCAACTTATTTATAGCAGTAAGTTTCATTTTATATGTTGGTGGCAATCCTCTTAAAACTTTTGAAATAATTTCATCTTCACTTAAGGTTCCTCCACAACATTTAATACCTAAAATAATTTCATTAACTCTTTCCATAAAAGCATACATCCTTTCATCTTCTTCCATTTTCAGATTTTCATACCTGACCCAAAAGCTTTCAAGTTTTGTAATTTTGACTGTAGAATCTCCTTCATTCAATCTTTCCAAATGATCCCAAATAGCTTTAGCAGGAGATCTATCTGATAATCCCATGATTTCCTGATCTGATAATGCGCTCAAAAGTGCTTCTCTTGCTTTGCAATCATTTTCTTTATCTTTTCCTAATGTAGGTGGATTAGGCTGATCGAGAGTAGGAGCAGTATAGCCATTCTTTGTAACTTCCCAGATGTCCTTTCCAATGTAATTTAGATGTGTCTCCATTCTAATCTCCCATATGCCATAGTTGGTTCCATCAAGTTTAGGACTATCCTTCCTGAAATAGTTAGTAGACATTGGATCTCCTCAAGTTGTTAAACTTCTGCAGAAAGAGGACTATGCTCTGATACCAATTGTTAGGTCCTAGAGACAACTTAGAGGGGGGGGAGTGGTGAATCAGTTGTCTAATAAATTCAAACCAAAAACAACTTAACCAACCTTAATTCTTAATACCGGTAAAACAAACTTTATGCCAATAGACAGTTTATCAGTTAATTACAGTACTGGTAAAGATTAATGCATGAGATAGAAAGATAATAACATCCACAACATATAACACCAATATTTGTACGTAGAAACCCTGTAAGGAGAAAAACCATGGTGGGAAACCTTACCCACAATCAAATGATACTACTGCAGATAGTATGTGTATACAAATGGGGTCTGTGATAGTTCTGATACTAAATGTTTCGTAAATATGCCAAGCTAACAAGATGGGGGGGGGGGGAGGTGAATCATACAAACTTAATTAAGGGATTTCCCTAAGATATTTAGGATCTTCACTTTGTTAGAAGTGACCTTGTTAAATGATTTCAAACACTCAATAAGAATGTCACCTTGCTAGAGGGTTTTAAAAATAAGACTGTTAAGTCCACTCGGTTAAGAGATTTTCTGTCACTTTACAAAATAACAGTAATAAAATATATCTGCAACTTCACATCTAAAAATGCTAAAGAAGATTCTTATTTTCTCAATACAATCTAATCATAGGACTTATCTTGTCCTTCTTTTGGGCTCTATACTCTATTATCAAAACAGGTCTTCAAGCTTCAGTGCTCGGTAATCACTATGTAGCATCCCTGTGCTTACACTTGCCCGCATACATTGTTTATCAACAATTCCTTATTTATAAACAATTTTCCAACCGCTTAATCTCCTTAATCACATTTCCCATGATCAATAATAGCCATCAGATCTTCAAACTTGACCAGGTTCAATGTATCCTTCAATCTGAAAATGTTTTACCTCGCCTTGGAACTTGCATACATTTCTTGGAACTTTTGCTAGGGTATTGCAGTTCAATCTGAGTTGTAGATCTTCCTGTCGATCTTTCCTTGCCATAGATCCTTAACAAACTTCATGCACATCATACGAATCATTTAATTAGTTCCAGCTCATCAGCTTCCTTCATTAAATAATGCTTTTATTCATTCACTGCATTCTGTTATTACTCGGTTGCAACTCGGTAAATACTAAACTTCACTCGGTAGACATTCTGCCTTCATTAACCGATAGCGATAACCTTAGGGTTTACCAACTAGGTTCCTTAGGGCTTACAGACTAGGTTCTTTGCTCGGTAACATAGTATAGTATTAACCTTATAAACAATAGCATATGTAGGATATCAAAACAATCTAAACATCATGATCTCATCATTGTCTAACTCGGTAATAGTGGCCCATTGAATAACTTATTCCTCCCCTTATTCATCACATTCTTTCTATGTCTTTTATCAACATCTTTATACTCACCAAATCATACTTCTTAAGATATGGCAACATCATACTAAATTAGAAAATCAATTTCTTGACATCAATGAAAAAATAATAATATTAAGAAAGTAAACATCCTTAATCAGTTATATCCATAATCATCAACAACCTTCTCAATATCCTTATTGAAATGCCAACAATCTCTTATTGTCTATTATAATGCCAATAGTCTGCACATGCAGAAAGGCCAAGTGCCTAGAGCTCACTTCTCAAACACAAATAGGAGTCACACTGACTACAATTGGATGGTTAAATCCAATAATGATGTTTCTCAAAATAGCATCTTCATATGCTGGATTCAGGACCGGTGTAGTTCTGATTGCCTTCACAAAAACCTTGTTTCACTTTCAAATCTTGTCTGCATGTATAGCTCTGCTTATTCTCGCATATATTGAATTATAATCCTTCTCACATTCACATTTTGATCTTACAAATAAGATCTTACATATATACCGTAATCTAAGACCAATTTTAGTAGGTCAACTCTAAAAGATATTACAATAAAACAATTACAAGTAAATCAATGACCGATGCAATATCCGACTCAACATGTTGGCTTAATGCATTTACAATAACAATGAAATCATCTCCAAAGTGTGTCGTGCTGATCTAGAATAGATAAGCCTATCGGTGCATAACCTGGACCTATTTGCGAGTAACAACAAATATGCAAATACGAATATACCAATGAGCAATTCTCCAAGACAAAGTGTCCAAAGAATGTCTTCGTCATAACTAGATGTTTTCCATGTCATTCCAAGTGCCAGTGAACAATACATCTTGCCGGTGTACCAGATACCAGTGACTGTGCATAAGTTACTTGCTTGCCGGTGAACATTGTCAATTCTCCAAGGTGCCAGAGTTGATAAGTGTTGATAGGTGTTGACATCAATGACAAAACCATACCAAAATACCAACAAGGTGTCATTAGGGTTTATTTTGTGTCCTAAGGGGTCATATTATGTCCTAAGGGGTCAAATGGTGTCCTATGACCCCTTAGGACACCATATGACCTCTTAGGACACCATTTGGTGCTGTTATGTGTTGTATGGTGTCCTAAGGGGTCATATGGTGTTCTATGACCCCTTAGGACACCATATGGTGTTGTTAGGGGTCGTATAGTGTGCTAAGGAGTAATATGGTGTCCTATGACCCCTTAGGAAACTATATTTCCCCTTAGGTTATGTTAGGGTTTATTTTGTGTCCTAAGGGGTCGTATTGTGTCCTAAGGGGTCATATGGTGTCCTATGACCCCTTAGGACACTATATGATTTCATTAGGGGTCATATTATGTCCTAAGGGGTCATATTGTGTCTTATGACCCCTTAGGACACCACATGCTATTGTTATGGGTCGTATGGTGTTCTAAGGGGTCATATGGTATTCTATGACCCCTTAAGACACTATTTTTATGTTTTTATGGGTCGTATGGTCTCCTAAGGGGTCGTATGGTCTCCTATGGTGTCGTATGACCCCTTAGGACACCATATGGTGTCATTAAGGGTCGTATGGTGTGCTACGGGTCATATGGTGTCATATGACCCCTTAGAACATTATATGAGCCCTTAGGTATCGTCAGGCATCATTTTGTGTCGTTAGGGGTCATATGGTGTCCTATGACACCTTAGGACACCATACAATGTTGTTAGGCATCATATGGTGTATTATGACCCCTTAGGTGTTGTTAAGGGTCATATTGTGTCCTAATGGGTCGTATAGTGTCCTACGACCCCTTAGGACACCATATGGTGTCATTCAGGGTTGTATGGTGTGCTAAGGGGTCATATTATGTCCTAACGATTCCTAGGACATCATATAACCTCTTAGGACACCATATGACCCCTTAGATGTTGTTAGGGGTCATATTGTGTCCTAAGGGGTCATATGGTGTCTTGTGACACCATATGAACCCTTAGGACACCATATCATGTCGTTATGGGTCTTTTTGTGTTCTAAGGGGTCATATGGTGTTCTAAGGGGTCATATGGTGTTCTAAGGGGTCATATGGTTTTATATGATCCCTTAGGATACCATATGACCCCTTAGGACACCATATGGTGTCGTAAAGGGTTGTATGGTATTCTAAGGGGTCATATGGTGTTCTATGGGGTCATATGGTTTTGTATGACCCCTTAGTATACTATATGACATTGTTAGGGGTCATATTATGTCCTATGGGGTCATATTGTGTCTTATGACCCCTTAGTATACCACATAGTGTTGTTATGGGTCGTATGGTGTTCTATGACCCTCTAGGACACCATATTATGTTGTTATGGATCGTATAGTCTGCTAAGGGGTCATATAGTGTCATATGACCCCTTAGAACACCATATGATCTCATTATGTGTCGTATGGTGTCCTAAGGGGTCATATGGTGTTATATGACCCCATAAGACACCATATGATCCCTTAGGATATGATACAGTGTCGTTAGGGGTCGTATTGTGTGCTAAAGGGTCATATGGTGTCCTATGACCCCTTAGGACAAAATATGACCCCTTAAGACACCCTGTAGTGTCGTTAGGGGTCATATGGTGTCCTATGACCCCTTAGGACATAATATAACCCCTTATGTGTTGTTAGGGGTCATATTGTGTCCTAACAAGTCATATGGTGTTCTACGACCCCTTAGGACACCATATGGTGTCGTTAGGGTTTGTATGGTGTGCTAAGGGGTCATATTGTGTCCTAAAGGTTCCTAGGACATCATATAACCCCTTAGGACACCATATGACCCCTTAGGTATCGTTAGGGGTCATATTGTGTTCTAAGGGGTCATATGGTGTCAAGAGGGGTCATATGGTGTCTCTTGACACCATATGACCCCTTAGGACACCATATCGTGTCATTGTGGGTCTTCTTGTGTTAGAAGGGGTAATATTGTGTTATATGACCCCTTAGGACACCATATGGTGTCGTAAGGGGTCGTTCAGTGTTCTAAGGGGTCATATGGTGTCCTATGACCCCTTAGGTGTTGTCATGGGTTGTATTGTGTCCTAATGGGTCATATGGCATTCTATGACCCCTTAGGACACCATATGACCCCTTGGGACACTATATGGTGCAGTGGGTCGTATGGTGTCCTAAGGGGTCATATGGTGTCCTTTGACCCCTTAGGGCACCATATGACCCTTTAGGATGCCACATTGTGTTATTAGGGGTCATATGGTGTTCTAAGAGGTCACTTGGTGTCTTAGGACCCCTTAGGACACCATATGGTGTCATTAGGGGTCTTATTTTGTCTTAAGGGGTCATATGGTGTTTTATGACCCCTTAAGATACCATATGACCCCTTAGGTGACCATATGGTGTCGTTAGGGGTCATATTGTTTCCTAAGGGCTCATATGATGTTCTATGATCCCTTAGGACACAATATAACCCATTAGAAATCCATATATACTAAGTTTCAAATAAGGAGAGATATAAGGGTGAAGAGAGATGAAGAAACTAAAGAGAGGGAAAATAACTAAAGGACAAGGACATAAATAGAGATATAGATATTAAGAAGTATGAAGTGAGAGGGAGAAAAAATAAAGGACAAGGATGTATATAAAGAGGTAGAAATATCTAGATACTAAAAAGGAGAGAGGATGATAGAGATAAAAAAAATGAAGATAAAGGGAGAGGGAGATGAATAGATATAGAGAAAGAGAGAGGTAAAGACAAAGATACATATATGAAGAGATGGAGAAAAATGGATAGACGGGGGTAAAGAGAGAGATTAAAAAAGGAAGAGATAGAGAGATATAAAGGAAGAGAAATATCGATAGATAGAGAGATGTAGATAGTGTAAGAGAGTGAGAAAGAGAGATAGAAATTATAGATAGGGATAGATAGAGAGGGAGAGAGAGAAAGAGGACGATATAGAGATATATAAAGGCACTATAGAGAAGGATGTGGGGAGAGAGCTAGAGATATATACAGATGGAGCAAATAATGAGATAAAGGTAGAGAAAGGGAAAGATACTTCAAGAGGGCGATAGAGGAAGAGACAGAGAAGTAGATTAATCATGTATAGAGAAAGACATATAAAGATAGAGGAACATGTAACAATAGAGATTGATAGGGAAATAGATGGAGATATGAAGATGGAGATAGATATAGATATGGATAGAAAGTGATATAGAGAGTAAGACAAGTGGAGGGAGAGATGGAGTGAATAAGTGAGATTTAGAGATAATGAGATATAAATATACATGAAGATAGATCTATAGGGATATAGAGATAGAGGGGACAAGATAGAGAGAGAAAGGAGGTGATAGAGAAAAGTAATATATAAGTATAGGTAGGATAAGGTAGAGGAGGGAGATAAATAGAGAGAAGAGAGATTATTGGAGAGAAGTATAGAAATAAGGAGTGGCAATGATGGAGTGGGAGAGGGAGAGATAGGAATAGAAAGATGGAGATATATGTAGAGATGCATGTAACTTGGGAATTTATTTATCTAGATGGGATGAGAAAATAAGTGACATAAGTAGAAAATAAAGAGATAGATAAAATATTTTATATAAGTATTGATAGACAAGTGATAGATAAAGGAGGTGATAGGAAAAAAATGAGACTTTGTATGCAAAATTTGTGAGTATTTAAAGTTTTAAAATTGAAGGACTAACTTGGAATGATTATAATTAATTTTTGTTATATAATATCATAAAAATACCTCATGCATTTTATAGGTCTTTGAATTACCTTTCCAACCCCTATAAAAAATCAAAATTTCGATAAGAAACGCAAACATTATGCCCATTTTACTAAACTATATTTTTTATGTTGAAAAAAACGAATATCCGATTTGGAAAAGTATGACATTACAATAGTGACATCACAATGGTGACATCACAATAGTGAAATCACAAATCAGATATTTGATAATATCAGATATCTGATTTGGTTTGGTATTCAAATTTTGGCTGACCCAAACAAAAAGTCAAAGCGGATTTTGGCATGTTTGGAAAGGTTTAAAACACTTTTTTTTTTCCATTGACACTTTTTGGCCCCCCATGATCTTGCACATACCCCAATGTATTAAATTAATTGATGTGGTTTTCCATAGCACAAACTTCCTTCATTTTCAGTTTGTACAAGCACTTCATGATAAACACTTTATTTGCAGTCGATGCCATTTCATACATGGCTGTGAGTCTATCCCATACATCTTTTGTTGTTGCATCACCTGTGACATTGAAGAGAACATTGTTGGACAACGAGAGAAAATTGTCTCTCTTGCCTTCTTGTCTAATTTTTCCCATTCTTTATCAGCCATCGTAGTTGTCTTCTTCGTTTTCCCTTCGAGCATGAGTGAAAGGTCTTGCTTTATCAGCAAAGACTCCATCTGCACCTTCCATAACCCGAAGCTCTATCCGGAGAACTTCTCTATCTTTGCTTCTTCCATGATTCTGGAATTTCAACCACCGAAATCTTAACAACGATCTAACCTCGCTTTGATACCAATTGCTAGGATGAAGAAATGAATTTAAACAGTAGATAAACATAATTATAAACACACAACACAGACAAATGAGACACACAGATTTATCATGGTTCAACAATTGCCTACATCCACACTTGAAGTAGGGGAATCAATAGATTAATAACCAATCTAGTTTACACACATACACAGCTGCAAGAAGCTCCAGAAAATCACTCTACAAATGAAATACATTCAGCTCTTAAAGAGCTTGCAAGGAGAAGTTGAAGAGCCAAGAGTTTTGGCGGCAAGATGAAGGAGTCCGTTGGACTTCACTTCCAATAAATATTTAGAAAATGCATCCTAAACATAGATTCATAACTTAACAACCAACATAAAATATTAAATAGGGCATGATCATCCATCAAAAGTAAAAGTAGATGAAAGTATAGCTTCAATCATTAGGGAAAATATGTTTGAAAATTAAAACAAATGTAGAGGTTTAAACAAATGTATTAAATCTGGAAGCTTAGACAATGTAAACAAAGCAATAGACATCATCTTTGGTATCATTTCTTTTCTTAGACATCTTATTGTGTTGGTATTAAAGTGGAATGAGATTTTATAATGAACATTCATAAGAAATGATAGATGCATAATATATCTAATCCACTGTAATGGAAATAATGCATTACAAAATAAACATATAGAACAAAATTAATTTATTTTAACATACTCGCTTTAGCTGAATAATTTGGTTATGATATAAGCAATCTATGGAAGGTTGCTCAAGCTTTCACAGTTGAGGGAACTTTTTAAAAAGCTATAACATAAAATTCTAGTCATATCATCACTCCTCTTAAATAACTCAACTATACGTTGGTAGATTAGAAGGAAGGATTATATGCAATGCCTATTTATGGAAGCTATCGATAAAGTAAATTTCATTTTCTAATTAAGAGTATTATAAATAAGGAAAACTTGTAAATTATGCAACATATACTTTGTCTTCTAGTTAAGAGTAATGTAATAAGGAAAACTTGTACTTGGATCCATCATCAAATATAACTAAAATTAAATTAAAAGAAGCTAAAGAAAAAATAGTAATTATGAGACAAGTGAAAATGCATGTCTTCAAAATATTTTAGTTATTTAATTTAATTTAATTTTAATTATTTAATTTGATTCATTTAAGTTATTTAATTTAATTATTTTAATTCTTAAACAATTTTTAAATTTTGATTAGCTTATTTTCTCTCTTAATTGTATATTAAAAATAAAATTATGATAGTCCTTTTAATGTATTAAACCATGAAATCAACAAACTTAGAGTTTTGATTTGTGGATGCTTAGGATGTGGGGGCAAGGTAAGGGAGATTTGAATTCAGGGTAGGGTAGGAAACCTTCCAATGGAAAGGCGAACCATGGGAAGAAAGGAAAGGATGATTCTCGGGACTGCCCGGATTCCTTTACGCTGAATGGAAAGGACCCAGTGGATGGGGACCCACAAGCAGGCGATAAGCCTATTGATCTTGATGGAGAAAATGGAGAGTCACGTGTTGGAGACTTACCAAGGCAGGGACCTGCTCAAAGGGATAGTGGTCAGTCTTAGACTTCTCTATTTGGTGTTAAATCAAGTGGAAATTCCTTGGTCCCTCTAGTTCGTAACATCTCAGACTCAAAAAAAGGTAGATTTTCTATTGAAATTCCAAACCCTATTATTGAGCATAATATTAACCTTATGGCAATGGCACTGGTTGGAAAAGTTTTGGGCCTGAGGCCAAATATTGATATTGTTAGGGCATTTGCTAAACGTAAATGGGCACTTAAAGGTCAAGTGAATATCACTGCTATGTCCAAATGGGTGCTATCTATGGCCTTCTCATGTAAGGAAGACATGTCAAGGGTGCTCTGTGATGGCACTTGGTTGATCGGTAAATCAATACTCACTTTGCAAAAATGGACGCCTAAGATGGACCTAAATGAATCCTTTTGTTTACAAGCCCTAGTTTGGGTTAGACTTTCGGGCCTTTTCTTAGAGTTCTAGGTGGAAGATGTCTTTAAAGGATTCACTAGTTCCTTTGGTGAACTCCTTTCTATGGATCATATCATAGCTGCTAGAAGAAGACTTACCTTTGCTAAGATCTGTGTGGGAGTTATGCAAGGCACAAACATGCCCCTATCCATTGAGATTAACTCCAAATTGGGAAAATGGATCCAACCAATGGAATATGAAAGTGTCCCTTTCGCTTGTTTTCATTGCAAAAAATCGAGACATACATCAAGGAAATGCTCACTTTAGTTATCAAAGAGAAAGAAAAGAAAGAAAAGGCAATGCAATGGAAAGAAAAAAACCCTGTTAAACATCTCGAGAGCTTTGAAAAAGAGAAAGTGATTGAAGAGGCCCAAAGTGTCATCATCCACGACACGGTATAACAACAAGAGAATATTAATGTGGAAAACCCAGAAATACCATTGCTTGAAGATGGTAAAGAGGATCAAATAGGAAAAGATGATAGAGAACAACAAGATATCAATTAGGAGGATCAATGAAGCGATAACCCAAAAGATGGGGAAATATAGGTGGTGTTTTAGGACAAGGAGGAAGCATATTCAAATTATATTATGAAAAATGACATGAGAGACGACCCTAGAACTAACTATAAGGAAGCCCAGAAGTGTTTGATCCTTGGAGGAATCTCATCATCAGAATCTCAACAATTGGTGGAGATGGTGAAATCCACCATCCAGTAGTCACCAATGATCTCACTGCTTAATATAAGTGCTAAGTGGGCTGAGGTTGCAGATTTTGACCAAAAGATAACCACCCAGAATATCCAAGAGGAATATTTCCAGACAAGTGAGGTAGCGGATCAAAAGAGAGGGGGAAAAAAGGGCCGAAATCTACCCCTCAGGCTAATCCAGTTAGGACAAGAAACCGGATCAAATCTGACACGGGTTTTAACCCCTCTCTTCATGGGAGGAGAAAAGCAAGCCAAATTAGAGATCGAGAGGCAAACAAGAATATAGTGGATGGTACTCAATTGACCATCCATGAGGTATGTTCCCTAGTTAGAAAATGAAAATTATTTCATGGAATATTCATGGATTGAACAATCCACATAAATAGGATGTTCTTAGAAATTTAGTCAGAGAACATAAACCAGACATTGCTATTATCCAAGAAACTAAAATGAAAAAAGAGGAAGTGTCTGGGGAGTCTGTCAAGTAGGATAGCAAATTGGATTTTATCAGGTTTCAGAACATAGGACCTAATAATAGACTGGGTAGAAGTAAATTCTAGAAAAAGGTAGAAACCATTCGGGATCTTTATAAGGAGGATATGTGGATTGTTATGGGGGATTTCAACACCCCTCTCCATGACAATGAGAAGTTTGGAGGTATCCCTTCTTAGTTAGATAGTAGATTGGATCTTTTGAAATTTATCAACAACTAGGGTCTGCATGATATTGATCTCCAAGGGGCTAATTTTACCTGGATGAACAGGAGGATAGGGGAAGATCTTATTCAAGTCAGACTTGATAGGGCCCTTATTTCTAATAAGTGGTTTAACCATTATCAGTGCTCCCTATCGGCCATCTCTAGGATTGGTTCTGACCACTTCCCTGTGGTTTTTGTTGCTAAAAATACAATTGTTAAAAGAAACTTCCCGTTTAGATTTGAAAGGATGTGGCTAGACCACCCTAACCTTGAGAAGGCCATTGAGATGTGGTGGTCTATTGAAGTCAAAGGTACTGCTATGTATAGAATGGCTAAAAAATTAAGGAATGTGAAAAACAATATTAAAAAATGGAACAAGGAGGTTTTTGAGGATCTGTTTGCTGCCAAGTCCAAAACCCAACTGGAGCTGAAGGAAATGTAGGATAAAATTCAAAATAATGGATACAATGATGTATCAATTAGGGAGGAAAATGAAGTTCTTGTGAAGTACCATAAGATTATTAGAAGAGAAGAAGAATTTTGGAAACAAAGGTCTGGATCTCTATGGCTTAAAGCTGGGGACAAAAACACTAGATTCTTCCATATGACTGCTATGAAACACAAGGCTGCAAATAGAATCTCTAAGCTGAGAATTGGGGGAATTGAAATGAGGAAAGATGATGAGATTGGGAAGGAAACCAGAAATTTTTTTATCTCCCTTCTCTCAGTGGATAGTGGTCTAGATGGTCACTCCCAGAGAGCCCTTCTAGAGAACATTCCTTCAATCATTAAGGAGGTTCAGAACAAGGCCTTGGTGGCCATCCCTTCTGAGGAGGAAGTTAAAAAAGTGGATTTTTATTTTGATGGTAATAAAGCCCCGGGCCTAGATGGATTTCCATTGTTCTTCTTTCAAGCCTTTTGGGACATCATCAAAAGTGATGTGGTTAAAGGTGTGCAAGAGTTTTTTGGGGCTAGAATTATCTTCAAGGAAATAAATGCTACTTTCTTGGTTCTGATCCCCAAATGTCTAGGGGATGACTCTATGGATAAGTTCCATCCAATAATCTTATGCAACTCTTTCTATAAAATCATCTCTAAGGTGGTGACTGGAAGACTGCTAAGGATTCTTCCTTTGATCATTTTTCTCCAATAGAGTGGATTTGTTCCTGGTAGACAAATCCTTGACTCTATCATAGCTATCCATGAAAACCTTTACTTGCTGGTGGATTAGAAAAAATAAGGCTTTCTTGTGAAGTTGGATTTGTCAAAAGCCTATGACCGTGTTGACTAGAGCTTCTTGGGTAAGGTTCTTGGTGCTTTTGACTTTGGTGCTAGGTTTATTCAGATCATTGATCAACTCATATCGATCCCTTATTTCTCTATTATTGTGAATGGTGTGCCTTCCCCCTTGTTCAAAACTTCTAGGGGCATTAGGTAGGGCGATCCCATATCCCCTATTCTCTTCATCATTCTGGCAGAATGTCTGGGTTGATTTATTAGTAAATTTATTTCTCTATGGTTTCTTCATGGTATCTCCCCCTTTTCTAGTTTTAGAGCCTATACCCATTAGAAATTTATAGATGATACCATCTTAATGGGTACTTCATCTATCAAAGAAGTGTCCAATTTGAAGAAACTTCTCGATACTTATAGTTTGACTTCGGGTCAAACTATCAATTGGGAGAAAAGCTTTGTTTTCTTCTTCAACACCCCAGAGGAGAGACATATGAGGATGGCTCAGATCCTTGGGTGCCAAATTGGTAAGCCTCCTTCTATCTACCTTGGTCTCCCTTTACGTATGAAACCTTCAGAGCTATCCTAGAATAGACTTGTGGATAGATTTAGTAGAAATCTAGCTAGGTGGAAAGGTACCCTTCTTAGTCAAGTTGGAAAAATTCAGCTTTTAAAATCTTCTCTCCAGAGTATTCCGGTGTATGTTTTAAGCCTCTTCAAAATCCCTAGAAAATTTGTTGAAGATATTGAGAAAATTTAGAAAGCCTTCCTTTGGTCTGGGGTCAAGGAGAAGAAGAGAATGGCTCGCATTTCTTAGGATGATGTGTGTAAACCCAAAAAGAAGGGGGGTCTCAATTTAAGGAAAATCAAAACCTTGAACAAAACTCTTCTTGCCAAACAAATTTGTAGAACCTATCAGGGAAAAGGAGAATGAAATGATATCTGGAAGGATAATTACTTATGAGAGGCTCCCACCATAGAAGATTTCCTTGTCTCTAATCAGTTACCAAGTGGCTCTTTCATTTGGAAAAATGTTATCCAGACTAAAGGTATTGTTAGTTTAGGAAATGTTTAGGCCATAGGAGATGGCAGGAAGGTGGATTTTTGGGATTAAGCTTGGATTGGACGAGCCCCTCTTAATAAGAGTACCTCTCATATGCTCATTCAAAATTGTAAGGAGAAGTTCGGTGCTAAAGTGGCTGATTATTGGAAAGATCAAAAGTGGGTGGACCTCAACTCAACTGATCCCAACCTAAAGCAAGTAAACTTAATGATCAACCATGCTATCTTAAATACCAGAAGGGAAGACCACATGGTGTGGAGTGGGATCTCTTCAGGGACTTATTCGGTCTCATTTGCTATCTTTGTGTTGGCTCAATCCCAAGACCCTACTCCTTGCTAGGCTAAGGCATGGTTTCCAGGTTTGACTCCTGAAATCAATTATTTTTATGGATTCTTTTGCAAAATAAGATTCTAACTACTAATAATTTGAGAAATGGGGGCTTCTGTCTCCCTAACAAATGATATATTTGTCTTAATAATGAGGAATCTGTGAACCATATGTTTATACACTGTCCCTTTGTCCTTCCTATCTGGGGGATGTTTTTTCAAATTTGGGGGTTGAATTGGGTTTCCCAGAGGACATTCAAGAATGTTTCAAAAGATGGCACTATTCTACCAATAACCCCACCATAAGAAATCTATGGAAGTTTTCCTTTGCTCGTATCCTTTGGAGTATATGGAAAGAGAGGAATAATAGAATATTCAGGAATGATATTAATACCTATGAAGTATAGTGGGCTAAGATAAAATATAATTATGTTGAGAATGTGATGGTTAGGGGTGAGCATTGCTGCTATAATAAGGAGGACTTTGATGTTCTCAATGGCTGGAATATCTCAGCCTACATCGGCACCAACATCAACCAAATCAAAAGAAGTATGTGTAGCTGGTCTTTTCCTTTGAATGATTGGTTTAAGGCCAACTTTGATGGTGCTGCTAAAGGGAACCCTGGACCTACAGGTTGTGGTGGAGTTATCTAGAATGGGGCTGACTTTTGTATTGGGATAGTTTCCTATCCCTTCGGGATTCAAACTAATCATCTAGCAGAAGCCATGGGCACCCTCCAAACTATTAAATTAGCCTATAATTTGGGTGTCAAAATGTTATGGTTGGAAGGAGACTCTAAAAACATTATTAATTGTCTCCTTGGTACATACCAACCCTTGTGGACAATTAAAAATATCATTGATTCTGCTAGGGATTTGCTTTAGGGGTTTGATAAATGCCACATTTCCCATGAGTACAGAGAGGCCAATAGGTGTGCTGACTGGGTTGCCAATGAAGCAGTATGAAGAGATAAAATCATGATATGGAATTGCGAGGGGGAGCTCCCTTGTGCGGCACATGATATCTTAACCTATGAAAGATTTCATGGTAAGCAAGGTTGGATATGAAATCATTCCCCAAGATGATAGGGGTGGTCGTGGCAGTAGGAGCCAACATTGTATGTAGTTGAGAAGGAGGTACAGTAATAATTGCAAGATCACTTTACATGCTTTATGGCTATTTTTCTCCCTATCGAATATAAGTATTAGAAATTTCCACAAACTTCTAGTGGTTTCTCACAGGAGGTTCATAGTGAAGAAAGGTATTTGCAGGAATTTATAGTTGATAAACATCAATAGAATTATGGGAGGAAACCACAAGAGAAAAAAGGCTACCACTATTGAAAAATAGAGGAACCATCCTTAGGTCTGGGCGGTTCTCGAAGCTACCAAGATGACTCATTTCATGGAGAGAATGCAAGAGAAATGGCCCGAAATTACAGAATTTTCAAGAAGGGCTAGAATAAAGGTACATTGACCATAGGCAACAGGAAGGTCAAGGTGACTAAAACTATGATTGCTGAGGCTATGGGTCTTCCAATGGATGACATTAAATTTTATAGGGATAGGAAGATTTCTTATGCAACCGTGAAGAAATTTCTGAAGGATGAGGAGGAGAAAGCTAGATTGGTGAAGGGAAGCCATACCTACTACTTGCCAAAGGTAATTAAGCTAATTTGGAGAAGGGTTTTTCTTGCTAAATTATGGAATTTATCACTCTTGATGGTAGATTTACTAGGGTTTATAGCTATCATTTTGTCATTCTAAACCACTTTTGGTATAAAGAGAAAATTTCCATTCCATATTATCTTTTATGCACCCTAAATGCTGGGATCAAGGATGCTATATCCAACCCCAATACCAATCCTGTAATGCATGAGGGCTTGATGGTGATTCTATATAATCACATCAAGAACACTACCACCCATCTGAACATAGCTGAGGTTTCTGAGTCAAAAGAGGATCTTGATGACTCTGAGGATGAGGAAGATGATGGCTATGACATGGAAGCTAAGGTAGAGGATGACCCCCAAATTGTTGGGTCGAGCAAGAATAAAATAAAAACAAAGCAGGAGCTTCAGAATAAAGGGTCGACTAAAAGGAAGCAGAGAGGAGTGGATGAGGATAGCTGTTATGAAGAGGATAATGAGAGTGATAACGACATGGATACTGAAAGCGAGGAGGTCCAAATCCTCTTGAGCCAGAAGTAAAAAAGGAAAACTCCTAAAATTAAGGATGTGGGAACCAAGAATCAGTTGCCTCTCATGACTGACTCTAAGGATAAAGGCCTAATTAGGGAGGACACGACCATGAAAGAAGCTCAAAGCTCTGATGTCAGGGAGGTGGGTCTTGAGGTTAATTTAGAGCCTATTAGATATAAGACCCAGGAAGATCATCACCTGGATATTGACCTCTGCATCAATAACGACATGGATAGCTTCAACAAGGTGCTCCACTGGATGCAAAAGGAGATTTCTGACATTAAAACCAAGCAATCCCATGAAGCAAGTTAAATTGAGACTTTAGAAGAAATTGGATTAGGTAAATTCAACTCCCTTCTAGATTGTCATAGTGAGCTCACCAAAGCTATTAGTAATTCAGAGGATATCATCAATGCTAATCAGAATAGCTTTCTTAACTTGGAGAACCGAGCAAGGGCTATTGAAAAAAGACTTGAAGGAGTCAAGAACACGCTCAAAAAGATTGGTGAGAAAAGTCATAAGATCCTTAAGGCCACCTAAGCTAATATGAAGGCTCTTATCAGTAATCTTGAGAATGATAATGGGGATAAGGCTTTGGTGGGCATCATTGAAGCAAAGGAAGATACCCCTAAGGATAAGGAGACGGGGCTTGGTAGAAGAATGCATGCGAGCACCAGAAAGATGCAAATCCAAAGCAAGAAAATTGAGGAAATCAAGCAAGCGACTGATAATATGGAACAACTGGAGCTGGAAGCAGCTGAGATGCTTCAAAACTTAACCTAACTTTGGGCTCCCTCTGTCGATCCTGTTTGTTTTTGTTTGTTGTCTCTAGTTTGCTGGATTTTTTTGATTGCCAGCTGTCCTTTTCTATGCTGTTGTCTTTTGCGTTTTGCTATGCTTTAATGTATATCTTTTGATGTTTTGGTTGTAATGGGTTTTAGGGCCCCATCAAAACTTGCTTTCCCTTAATCAAAAACAAATTTAGAGTTTTGATATTTCAACTTGAGTTTAAATAATTAGTGATTGCAATTAATTTAAGTTAATATAATTTAACTTTATTTCCACTCACAAACACACCAAATTAAATTCTTTTAGTTTTTTAATTAGCTTATTTTTTCTCTTAATTTTATTTAAAAAATAAAATTATGATATTCCCTTTAATGTATCAAACCATGAAATCAACAAACTTAGAGTCTTGATATTTCCACTCAAGTTTAAATGATCAATGATTACATTTAATTTAATTTTATTGAAACTCACGAGCACGCCAAACTAATTCCTTTTAGTTTTTATTAACTAATGTTTTTTACATCCATATGTGATTGTAATATGCCTCTTAGTATAATAAAGTTGATAAATCACTTTTTCTTTTTTTTACTGGGCCTAGATCAAATGATGATTAGCTCCACCCATAATGATCCTTATTCAGGCTCACATATATATCTTAGAATTTTCTCTCAAGAACAATCTATCGTTTCTTGTTGCAATTTGCTTAGTTTTATTATGTTTCATTCATACTTGTAAAAGATAATATTGGTAAATCAAAAGCATTAAAATATAAATTCTTAAAAATTAAAAAGAAAATAAAATATATTATTTTTCATTTTCAAAGCATTTGAATAACATAGAGATATCAAGGGAATACAAATGAGTAGGGATCTAGGGTCACAATCCCTAGCATGGTCAAGGGGTAATGCCTCTCAAAGGCGTTTGAGTGTAGTGCTCCTCATGAGGATTTGGAGCCAATACCTCTAGAAGGGTTGAAGGAGAACACCCCTTATGGGGTTCAAAGTAGTGACATTGACATACCCTATCATGATAGGGCAAGATCAAAGGATGAGGTTGTTGCCACCATGCCTAATTCAAGGACTTAAAAACCACATAAGCCTTTGTGGTGCATGCATTTTTTATAATTTTATTTCTTTTAATCAACTATAGAACTTCTCCAAACCTTTCAAAACACATTTGACTTTCACCTTGTAGATTTGAATATTGTAATTTTTTTAATTAATAATTATATAATATAAGCATAATAAAATCATTATGGTTTTTTATTATAATATTAGAAATAAATAAAATCCCAATATCTTACCACTCAACAAATGAAACATCTGGAATTAGTCAAAACCTAAACAAATTTAAATCTGATGATTATGCTTATATGAAATTTATTCAATTGCAAAAAGACTAAAATCCATATAGCTAACAATTAACCTAAAAAATGAGTGGAATATCCCAATAGAAATTTCCAAACAATGTAAAATGACTTCAAACAAACAACAATAATTAAGTTTTCAGTTCATATGAAAATGGGTATGGATTCAAGACGTCAGATAGAAATGGGAATTCATGTTATATCAAATTAATTAATAGAATTAAAATGCCATTAAATTGATTTTTAAAATATTAAAAATTATAATTAATTATATAATGAAATATTTTATATAAAAATTATAACAAATCAAAACTTTATTATATACATTAGAATCTTAAATCTTTTGCATGAACCATTGATACAAGCATTTGTACTACATGAGGGAACTGGAGGGAAAAAGAATCACCAAATGACCAAAACCTATTGTGAAAAATAGAATTTGCATTTTGTCTATTTTTAATTCTTAAAATGACATCCTTGTTGTAAAAGAATTGAAAATAAACAATGTGCAAAAAAATAGAATTAGAACAAAGAAGAAATAATCATAAACAAGACATAAAATTATAGTGGTTTACTAGTGATGGCTACATCCACTTTAAGCAGGGAAAATTCTTATTAATATTTGTTCAATAATACAATATGCAACAACAAATGATTCATCCAATAATAGATATATGCCTCTACATGAATGCAAACACACAAGAGGCATATTGGAGAGAGACACCAAATTGATTATTGGGCTTCAAATATGCAATAATCTCCCACTTGAAATCCAATGATTGTTGCAACACATCAAAGACTTTCCCTTGCTTCTTCCCCTAATGTCACATCTTGATAATGTCGAGAGAAGTCCTACAAAATTTGAACTTCTTTCTTTGTATTACCTTTGTCAAAGCATCAGCCAGATTGACCTTTGTGTCAATGTTTGCATTTTGTAACTTGCCCTCTTCAAGCACACTATGAATGAAATGATGTCACAACTCAATATGCCTAGAGAAATGATGAAATGTAGGATTTTTTAGCCATAAAAATGGTGCTGCTACTATCACAAAACATAACAAAGTCATTTTGTTTGCATCTCAAATCAGTCAACAATTGTTGTAACCATATCATCTCCTTTGCCCCTTAAGAGAGAGCTGCATATTCAACTTTGATAGAAGAAAGAGAAATTGATTGTTTCAATCTAGAAACCCAATTAATGGCTACTTTGAAAAGAAGTGAAAAAATAATTGGTTGTAGATCTTTGTTTGTCTAAATCTTTGGCTCGATCAAAATCAACAAAACCTTGTAACTATTCATTATTATCTTCAAAACACAAAGCATAGTCTAAAGTACCTTTTAGATATCTAAAAATCTATTTGACTGCCTCCTAGTGAGGTTTACCTGGATTGCTCATAAACTTGTTCACGACTCTCACTATATGAGCAATATTCGGGTGAGTACAAACCATGACATACATGATACTACCAACTATGGATGAATATGGAACACCTTTCATAAATTCTTGATCTTCTTTTGTCTTGGGACACATTTTAGAAGACAAATGAAAATGGACAGCGAGAGGAGTAGTAACAACCTTTGCATTAGCCATACTAAATCAATCTACAACTTTAGCAATATGTATTTTGTGGTAGTGAGATTTCCATCTTTCATTTATCCCTAATGGTCATTCCAAGTATTCATTTTGTTGCCCTTAATTCCTTCAATGCAAATCTATTAGCCAATTGTTCCTTCAATTCAAGAACAATACTCATGCTAGTACTGATTACTAACATGTCATCAACATAAAGAAAAAGATGAACAAACTCACCATTAGGAAGCTTCTTGTAATAAACACAAGGATTAGATTCACAATATTTAAATTGATGCTCAATCATGAAGCAATCAAACTTGAGGTGCCACTACCTCAAGGCTTTGTTAAGCCCATACAAACTTTAGTTCAATTTGCAAAACAAATGTTCTTGTCCCTATTTTATACATCCTTCAGGGTGCTCCACATATAATTCCTCATCAATGTCACCATGTAGAAATGCAGCCCTGACATCAAGCTATTCAAGCTCAAGATCCCATATAGTTGCCAAACCCAAAACTACTCAGATTGTTGTCATCCTCACAACTGGTGAAAAGATTTGATCAAAATCTACCACCCAAAATCTACTTTGACTTGTTCGACTATGTTTGGCTCATTATATGTGGTCTACTTCATTGGTTTGTGTGTGTGGATACATTCATGTGATCCATGTTATCAGACAATTTTATGATGCTTATGTGTTTCAGCACATTATTATTATTATACTTTATTTGAGATGGATATATTGATGTTAGTGATGATATTCTTATGACTTGGATTCCATATAATGTTTAATGTGATGTTAATTTATGTTCTGATGTTATCATTTGATTATTGTTGATATTGATATGCTTATAGATTCTATGTGTAGAATAGATCTTTATTGTATTGTTTGCTTGGGGTTAGGGTGAAAGGAATCATTTTATTTTACTCATTCATGAGCTCCATACAACGTGATGATTTCCTTTCACTATATATATATATATATATATATATATATAGATAATCAAATTTAATTCCCTTAGCCACTCACATTAATTAAATAATCAATATTATTTAATTATATGTAGCATCCCGTCCCCCTTTGGTCAAATTGATTTAATTAAATGAAGCCATATCCCATGGCCAAATTAATTAAATAATCTCTTAATTAATTGACCCTTACCCCTTTCTTCTAATCCTTGAAAAAATTAATCAAATTAATTAATTCCCCATTTTCCATCCCTTCATTTGAATTTAATTCCAAAAAATCCTTTTAGTCACATGTCTCCTAACTTTAACTACTCTTCTAGCCGAACTTCTAATCTAGCCTTTCTAGGTTCTAACCAACCCTATCCCCTCAACCAATCTTATCCTATCTTATCCTAACCTCTACTCACATGTGTGTGCACACTAATGACTCCCTAATTTCCTTAATATTAGGAAATTGAAGCCTATTTTGGGTGGTTTCCTCCCAAAATAGACATGTGTCCTCAAGGACACAAGTCAAGCCCCTTCTTGAAATTTGTCCCTCTAAGGGACACATGGCCTCCCTTTTTGGGCCATGGAATCTTATTCTACATGGAATTCTTGGGATTTCCACTTGTCCTTGAGGACAAGTACATTGCATTTTCAAGGCCATTCATCTCCCTTCCTTTCCTATTTAATCTCCCCTCTTTTTCAAGCAAATCCTCCACCTTTAATACAATACACCATTATAATGCAACATTTCATACATACTTAGCATATCCATATCATCATCATCCCAAAATACATCCATGTTATTGCAACCATCCCTCCACAATGCATCAATTCCATCCCATCCTCTCTTCCATATTTTTAGACTTTTGAATCTCATCTTCAAATCACACATCATGGAGCAATATCGAGCAACTGTTATGTCATTGAGTACTCATCCAACCGCGGGATATTTGAATCAAGGAGTAAAATGAAATTTTTGTATATTATTATTTTATGTCAATTATGCTTCCTTTTCTTTCTTTCTAGCATCTCAATCATGAGGTGTTTGAGATGATTGTGTTTGTTTGGTTGTGATTGTAGGTATTCCAATCTTTAATATTTGTGCACGATTTCCCTCACACATTTTTTGGCATGGTTGGTGGTACCCACTTCATGGGTCGATCTAATTGTTTGATGTTGTTTGAGTGATTTTAATTGTAGGTATTTTGATGTTGAAAGGTGAGAAATTGCATCCTCATAACTCTATTTTGCAGGTTTCCATACAAATTTTCATCTTGCTTAAAAAATTTCGTATTCGTGTCTGCAAAATTTTGGATTCACCTACACATCATTTCACAATCATCTAGCTATCATGTCCCATTCGTCCATCAAACATTTTGCATGTTTATTGGGTAAAGGGAAGTGGTTTTTGATGTCATTTTTGCTATTTTTGGTGTCCCCTATCGATTCCCGATACCTATTTGTTTCCAGATTTTAAATTTTTTTACTAAGTAGAGCAAGAAATAGTTTTTTTACAACGTGATAACCCCACGGCTTGAAAAATTAAAGTTAAATTTACAGGATCACATCGATAAGAAGAACGTAGAAGGCTATAGAAATAATACTCTAGGATGGTGTGAGAAGAGTAGTTGATTAATGAGCTGGAGGAACAAATCAAGTATTTCCACTACCGACAATGAGTCTAAGATTATATTAAAAAATATGGCATGCTCCCGAGATCATGCTTATACTTCTAATCCTGATCTATGAAAATCTTATTAATTTGTTCTGATTGATTGAAAAATAGGTTTTAAGGACCCGAAACCATTACATCATAGAAGGAAAGAAAGCAATGAAAGGAATAAAAGTCCACATACAGAGTGACCTGCCAAAAGACCAGCGAACAGAAAGAACAACTAAACAACAAAAAATAGCAAAGAGACCAAGGAGACACTACATAGCAATTTTCTTTAGCAGATCCTCTGCCTTTATCACCAGCTCATCATAAGTCACCCTGACTACTTTCAGCTCCTCCAGGTCCTTATTCACTTTATTTTCCTTCCTCTTGCCTCTGGTGCGGGTTCTGGGACCTTGGGCTTCCCCTGTTCCTTCAATGTCTAGGTCAATTTCCTAGATTTTCCTTGTCATCATCAAGCTTGCTAATGAGGGTATGGGTGTTATTGGCCAAGATTTTTAGATTGTTAAGGCTTTGCTCTGCAATGTTCTTAAGGCACTCCTCAATCTTTTCCACTTTGGTGACTGTGTCCGAGAGTGTTTTTTCACTAGTTTCCGCAAGGGTTTTTCTGTCCTGTATCTCCTTTTCAATCTTCTCAAACTTGGGATTAAAGGCATCTCTGATGTCTTCCACTTTAGCAATAGTGTTCTTCAGATCCTTGATATAATCAGCCATAGTATTCTCCTCTCCAATGTTAATGGTCTCCAGGATCAGGACTCTGTTGCAAAGTTTTTTGTACTCATCTGTAGCTTTCTTATACCCATCAATAAGCCATTCAATAGTTTTCATAAAACCATTCAAGGCCTCGGGAGGAGGGCCAGAAGAGGGAGTCACTTTTCCAGGGGTTACCTGTTCATTTTTAGGGATATGGAGGGTAGAAATAGGGATAAGGGAAATTCACCTTATCATTATGCCTAAAATGGTTTAAAAGAACAAAATGATACCCATAGACTTTCATAAACCTACCATCTAGAGTTATATACCGCATTAAAACAAAGATAATTTCCCGCCAGGGTTTTGCAAAAGCCCTAGGCAGGTAATAGGTTTTACTCAACTTTACCAGTCTTTTCTTCTCTTTCTCTATAACTGGGTACCTTTCAATGGCTTCCCTGTTGACCTTCTTGTCTCTGTAGAAGTTGCAGCCCTCCCTGTTGAGACCCGTAGCTTTAGCTATTAACTCTTCGTCAATTTCCACCATTTGGTCACCCATTTTAAGCATGCCCTTCTTCCAATTTTTGTAGAGGAAGTTAGTTACCATTCCATCACGGCTATGGAGTCTCTCTATGAAGTTCAAAAGACCACCCTTCTACAAAATTTCCCTCACCTCTTCTTTCTGTTTCCACTCCTTGCAACTACTTGGCTCATATCGTCTCCTATTTCCACCCATGGTGTCGTTTCTCATAGCCAAATTTTGAAATTTATAGAACTGGTAAAATAGAGAGCTTTTTAGAGCTAAAACAAATACCCGGAAAGCATGTGTGGCCTTAATGATCTGATAGATTATAAAACACATTTTGCTGGCTTTGATGTTATAATGAGTGATTATCTCATTATAGAAGTAACTTGAAGTGCTTACTTCAGTACTTATCATAATTGCCCTGTCAATCAAGAGTCTTTGGGGTACTTTGATATCTTTCATCAATTATGATTTGTCTGACATCTTCGGGGAGACCACTCTCACCTATCCACGTGGTAATAGTCTCATTCTTAACCGCCACATTTGCAGCCCAATCAGCAGAACAGTTGGCCTCCCGATAGATATGGGATATATGGCATTTTTTGAAGGTTCTAATGATGTCAATAGCAGAAAAAATTATATTGTGAATCGACCATGAGGGCTTTGAAGTCCCATTGAGGCACTTTATTATGTTATTAGAGTCCCCTTCTATCCAAAGATAGGGACAGTCCCATTTTTTGGCTAGGATAATGCCTTGAAGGGCTGCCATAGCTTCCGCTTTATGATTGGTTTGAGTACCAATAGGGACAACAATCATACCTTTGCAAATGCCTCTGTAATCTCTAAGAATAGCTCCATAGCCTGAAGGACCTGGGTTTCCTTTGGCCACACCATCAAAATTGATTTTGAGCTAGCCTTGGGGAGGGGTTTGCCATTTAGCTTCAAGACTTTTATTGTAGCTGAGATTAGGACCATCAGTGATCTTCATATTCCAAGCTCTTAAGATATTTGACTCCAGGGAGTTATTTGAGTAACAAGAAACCTCCATGGTTCCCATATTTTCCTGGATAGCCCTTTGAATTTTCTAAAAAACAATGTCTTTTTTTAGGGACACATCCCTGAATATTCGGTTGTTTCTTTCCTTCCAAAGACCCCACAAAATGTGAGGAAGAGAGAGCTACCACATACATCTCAGAAAAGAGTTAGTCCATTGAATTTTCCAGGAGGAGAACAAATCTCTGATGTTACTAGGAAACACCGAAGCTAGACTAAAGCTCTTGAGGAAGCTTTCCCAAATAGAGGCTGAGAAGGAACAGTGGAGGGCCAGATGGTCCACTGACTCTTCCTCTTGAAAGCACAACACACACCTATTTGGAAGGGCAAAACCTCTACTTTTTAGGTTGTCAACAATAAGGATCTTATTTTGGAGAATAGTCTAGAAGAACAAATTGATTTTGGGAGTGAGACCTTTTAACCAAGCTTTAGACCAGAAGGGATTTATAGGAGGGGGGGGGGAAAGGATACAATACATCAAAGAAATAGTAAAAATGCCTTTAGGGTCATGTTTCCAAATTAGGGAATCCTCTTCCTTATTCAGCCAAATAGCAGACAATTGGGTTTTGAGCTTAGAGAGGCTAGGATGAATACTATCAATGTTCTACCAATTGTTCCCATCCCAGTAATCTACCACTAAGGTACCAAAAGAGCCAATATAGGAAGGGGCATGGGAAGCCCACTCATGGGAATCCAAAAGGGGTTTGTCAAAAAGCCAGGGATCCTCCCAGAATCTAACTTTTCTACCATTTCCAAGTTTCCATGTCACTCTTTTAGCAATCACATCTTTACATTTAGAAACATGGTTCCAGATATGGGATCCATTTATGTTGAAGTCCGAATTAAGAAAAGAAGAAAGAGAAGAAGACATAAGAGAATACTTACTTCTCCAAATTTTGCACCATTCAGAATCAGAATGAAACCATCTCCAAGCTTTTTTGGACAAGAGAGCTTCATTTAAAGTGCAAATCCTCCTGAGCCCCAAACCACCTTTGCTTTTTGCCTTACAGACCTGATCCCATGCCACCAAGGACATTCTTTGCTTTTCCTCAACCCCAAACCATAGGAATCTTCTTTGAATTTTCTCAATAGCTTTAGCATACTTGACTGGAATTCTAAATAGGCTAAGAGCATAAAGAGGGATACTTTGAAGAGTAGCCTTAAGGAGAAGGAGCTTACCAGCTTGACTTAAGAGAGCCCCTTTCCAACCTGCAAGTTTTTTGTGAAAAATCTTATTAATTTGTTGCAAAATGTTAAATTTTGAGTTTTTATGCATAGTTCAACATTTTGCATTAGTTTTGACAATGTGTCGCATTAGTCTTGATAACATTTTGCATTAGTCTTGTCAGAATTTTGCTTTGGTTTGTGCAAAATTTCCCATTTGTCTTGACATAATTTTGCATTAGTTCAGTTAGCATTTTGCATTTGTTTGGTCAATATAATGCAATTTTCTTCTAGATTTGTCTATGTCCTTAGGGTTTTTTTTTGTGTTCCTGATGCTCTATCTGCAACATTTAGCAAAATAGAATATTTGCAGAGGTGTTTCAAGTGGTCAAAGACAATAAAAATCCCAAAGTACTAATCATTTATTTGTAGATATTTTTCAATTGGTCAAAGACAAATATTAAACTTTTAACTATTTTCTTGCAGAGGTAGATTAGGAGAATGCTTTCTTTTTAGAGTAAACAACATTTGAATTTGGGTATTAAAAATAACTCTTATCTTTTGTGTTTGGGCACATCTGTGCGTTTGAGCGATCCCACAATTGGCACACACTATCCTCCCCCCTTGTCTCCCATGGTCCTAGGTGCATGAGAAAAGTGTCAGTGACACTCATTTTTAATTTATAGCTAGAGGGCTTGTCTCCCCAAGTAGCCCATGAGGCCATGTGGGGGGAGAACAACCCAAGCGGTAATCGACTAAAGCCAAGTCACCTCTCAACCGCTATGTAAAATATGTGAGATGAAAGTCTTCACAATGACTGCTAATTGCCTACCTACGCCGACTTCCCCAGTACTTGTGTTCTACAAGAAGGAGGCCTCCCAAGGGAGAGAGCGTATATGGATGCCCAAAAGAGAGTCCCATACTAAAAATATTTTTGTTTTATATTTACCAAAAACCTTATACTTGTTGACTCAGGTGTTGTGATACATGCATGCCGAAGATACCCCTCATGTACCCTTCAATTTGAGATAGAAAATTTATCAAGATCTTAGGATATTTAAAATTCAAATCTTAGCATGTTCGAGAAGTGTGTGCCATGGAGTGGAGCCAGTGCTACCAAGATTCTATCTATCCTATGGAATGTGGTATTCTAGGCTAGGGGATTCAATAAGTATTGTCTCTTGACCAACCTATGAAGTGCATGATTTATTTTCATTTTTCATACTCACGTGTTTGTCGTGTTTAGTGTCAAAAGAATATTTGTTAAAAAACAATTCAAAATATGAAATATCTCAAATCACTAAGTCCTAGTTTGGTCTTGTCGTTCAACAAACTGTCCTCTCATTGTAACTAGTTTGCATTGAATTTGTCTCATTATGCTGTCAAAAATCCCTAAGTCAGGTGTCAAATCAGTTTATCTTGGTCATCATTGCAAATATTACATCATTATTATCATCTCCTAGGGTATCAACTTTGATGGTCACCTTTATCATCTTAGTTGTGAGTCATCACCTTGGTTGTCCTCATCTCAATTCTTGTTTCATCACTATCATCCATCATAGTCTCTCATCCCCTAATTCACATCATCATTGCCTTCTTCTAGGTCATCAATCCAAACATGAAATGTGCAAAATCAAACATCAAACTTCATCCTCTTTTCAAATTTCTCAGAGTTAGTCCCCATTCTAGCCTGTTTTGAGCTTTTTTCTATCATTGTTTTTCATCTTATATTTCTCTCCAACTCAACTAATCATCATGTCACAATTTTATTATGATGAATTTTTTCATCCTTCATTTTCTTCCACTTCACCCTATTCTGATGGTGATGAGAGTATGGTTGGTCAAGGCGAATATGAAATTAAAAACCTTGATGCCCTCATCCTAAGCAAGCTTGAGTCAAGTGTCAGATACCAAATTCCAACTGTTCATCCTAGCTACCCTACCATTCCTCCATGCACATCCACTCATAATCCTTATCACACCTTTGGCAAGGGAAATCCATCATGTATTCTACCCACAACTCCTTCATATCTCACATCCACATATCTCTCATATGCAACACCCCAACTTCCATCTTTTCATAGCAACACTGCCACTTACATCCATAATCCAAACCCACCATCTGATTATCCCAAAATCCATTTCATAATCCCTAATCCTAATCCTCCATCTTACCTCAATCCTCCATCTAATCCTAATCCACCATCCTACTTAAATCCTCCATCTAATCATAATCCCCCATCCTATCTCACCCCTTCATCCAATCCTAATCCCCTATCCTATTTCACTCCTCCATTTAATATTAACCCGCCATCCTACCTAAATCCTCCATCCTACCTAAATCTGCCATCCAATCTTAATCCTCCATCCCATCTAAATCCTCCATCCAATTCTATTCCCCCATCCTACGTAAATCCTCCATCTAATCCTAATTCATCATCATCTAGCACATAGTCTATTATTGGAGTCATGGATTACACAATTCTATTATCATCTGTGCCACCACCCATCTAATCAGTGCCACAATTTGTCATCCCCCCACAATATCAACCTCAAGTGATATCACAACCTGTTGTTTCACAATTGGGATTCAGTTATCTATAGGAACCACCTTCATCCATTGTTGTGATGAAAATTCATCAATTGGCAAGTGACACCAGTCAGAATCCCCCATCCTATCTCACTCCTTCATCTTATCGTAATCCTCCACCATCCAATCCATCCTACCTTAATCCACTATCTTCCTCTCCATCATATCTAAATCCACCACCCTCCATTTCCTCCTCTATTTCTATAGCTTCCCTTCCACCTCCCACACCTATCATTCCTATCCCACCTCCTATAACCATCAAAAACCTCCCATCCATTGAGACTATCCAGCCATAATCCCCATCACCTACAACTACCATCATTCAAACTCAATCCAATGAACTTCCCATCCTTCCATCCACTTTGTCCACCCTAGTCGATTAAACTCCCATCATTCCATCTATTTCATCTACCCCAATTGATGAACCTCCCACTCTTCCATCCACTCCATCTATCCCAATTGAATATCTTCTCATCCTTCCATCTAGTCCATCCACCCAAGTCATTAAACCTTACATCATTCCATCAATTACATTTGAATAATCTACCCACTCACTCCTCGTCACACCATCCACACCAATCCCATCATGCCAAGGTCTTGTTTCAAAGCATGTTGAAAAATTTATTGATCCAAATCAAGATCCTACCATTCCATCTACTTCATCTCAAGAGCCCTTATCATCCCCTCTTCCAAGTCAAGATCCTTCATTTCCTTCTATCCAAACCATCCTGCCACCATCACTCTATCCCCTTGGTTTTCTCACATTTATCCATGGCAGTTCACTTGTAGGAGAAGAACATCTCATATACATGACCCATTCTCCTCCATCTAATAATGGACTCGCATCTTGTTCTCAGAATAACAAGTATGCTATTTTAGAGAAATGCTTAAAAAAATGAACTATCAAGGTAAAGACTTAGGCCTACATGAGAAAGGTACTTTGGAGCTCATCCATGCCAAAGAATATCTAGGATCTCAGAGTCTTGGTTACATATCCCAAGGCACTTCATCCAAAAATATTGGTACAACTAATACAAAATTCAAGTATGCTTCCAAATACACCATCACATCGCCCCATCATTCATCCAAATCATTTATCACCATCCCCCTCCTCCATCATATAAAGCCAAAAAAATCATCCATCTTCCTCCTCCATCCTCTAAATCCATTTTGGGTCCCTATATCCCAAAATATATCTTCATATATTGCCCACATGTTAAATCCATTTTTGACCCTTATATCCCACAACCCCATCCTCCATCTTTCCCTACTTGTCCCTCCATACACAAATCCCATATCTTCATCACCCATCATAAACGTCCTTCTTCTTTCATTCCCAATCAGGATCAACAAAAGCACATATCTCCACATTCCATCCATATTCCCTTCATCTCCTACACCTTCACACACTCCTTCCAAGGCTACTAGTAGAAATCTGGATGCCAAATAAAAAGTGCATAAAGATAAACATATACAACAATATAAAGATGATGATTTCCACTCAAGAAGACATGCTCCCACAAAGTAAAATATGATGCAAAAAAGAAATGAATCTCAAAGGCCATGAAGGATCACTAAGGAAAAAAAAAAATAAAATTGGATCCCAAAGAAAAAAGAAGCAATACATCAAAAAGAAAAACCTGCAATGGCATCCAAAGTTGCTAGTCTAACAGCTAAACATTCTCCCCCTCCATCTCCTGAGTCTATTTTTGGTCCCTATTTTCCAAAGCTTCCATTCATAATTCCTCCATCATATCCACATGTTATATCCATCTCCTCTCCACTCATGAGTCATACCACATCCCCCACAACATTTTCCAATGTTGGTCCTGACATCATCCCCCCATCACAATCACTTTCCTTCATTCCATCCGAACACTTGCCACTAGCATATCCCTTTCACCACATACATTCCCCATAAAAACCATCTATACCAATCCTTTTTATAATTCCCTCATTCCTAATAAAGTTGTACCAAGACCTGGCGATCACTCCAAATGGGCTCCTACTACCTTGATATGAAAATTTATACTTGAGTCCCCCATCCATCTCCCTTAACACCTATCCTCCAAATAAATTTATCCTCATCCATCTCCATCCATAAATTTCCTCCCAAAAATCAGAAAATACAAAAATAAAAAAATAAAAATAGAAAAAAATTGAAAAAAAGTAAAGAGAAAAGTCTATCCAATGGTGAAAACTTGGCAAAAAGGCACCTTGGACAAGTACCGTGATGAAAATCTATCAAAAATGAGTCATGCATAATTCCACTCATCCTCTTTCTCTCTACACTTTCAATATGTAATTTATTTCTATTAGGGCTATTGAAAAGGTAAGCATCTAATTTGAATATCATCATTCTATTGAAAAGGTAAGCATCTAATTTGAATATTATCATGATAAGTTCAAAGGTAAAATGCACTATACATTAGTTCAAAGATTAGATGGAGGAGTGAGATAGGATAGGGGATTAGGATTGGATGAAGGGGTGAGATAGGATGGGGGATTAGGATTGGATGGAGGATTTAAGTAGGATGGTGGATTAGGATTGGATGGAGGATTGAGATAAGATGGAGGATTAGGATTAGGGATTATGAAATTTATTTGGGGATAATCAGATGGTGGGTTTGGATTATGCACTATACATCAGTTATAAGATTAGACGGAGGAGTGAGATAGGATAGGGGATTAGGATTTGATGAAGGGGTAAGATAGGATGGGGGATTAGGATTGGATGGAGGATTTAAGTAGGATGGTGGATTAGGATTGGATGGAGTATTGAGGTAAGATGGAGGATTAGGATTAGGGATTATGAAATGGATTTTGGGATAATGAGATGGTGGGTTTGGATTATGGATGTAAGTGGCAGTGTTGCTATGAAAAGATGGAAGTTGGTATGTTGCATATGAGAGATACATGGATGTGAGATATGAAGGAGTTGTGGGTAGAATACATGATAGATTTCCCTTGCCAAAGGTGTGATAAGGATTATGAGTGGATGTGCATGGAGGAATGGTAGGGTAGATAGGATGAATAGTTGGAATTTGGTATTTGACACTTGACTCAAGCTTTCTTAGGATGAGGGAATCAAGGTTTTCAATTTCATATCCGTCTTGATCAACCATCCTCTCATCACCATCTGAATAGGGTGAAGTGGAAGAAAATGAAGGATGACAAAACTCATCATAATAAAATTGTGACATGATGATTAGTTGAGTTGGAGAGAGATAAAAGATGAAAAACAATAATAGAATAAAGTTCAAAATGAGGTGAATGACAAGCTCAAGCTAGAATGGGGACTAACTCTGGGAAATTTAAAAAGAGGATAAAGTTTGATGTTTGATTTTGGACATTTCATGTTTGGGTTGATGACTTGGAAGAAGGCAATGATGATGTGAATTAGGGGATGAGAGACTATGATGGATGATAGTGATGACACAAGAATTGAGATGAGGAAAACCAAGGTGATGACTCACAACTAAGATGATAAAGGTGACCATGCAGGTTGTGACCCTAGGAGATGATAATAATGATGTAAGATTTGCAATGATGACCAAGATAAACTGATTCGACACCTGACTTAGGGAATTTTGACAGCATAACGAGACAAATTCAATGCAAACTAGTTACAATGAGAGGACAATTTGTTGAAGGACAAAACCAAACTAGGACTTAGTGATTTGAGATATTTGATATTTTGAATTGTTTTTTTACAAATATTCTTTTGACACTAAACATGACAAACATGCGAGTATGAAAAATGAAAAGAAATCATGCACTTTGTAGGTTGGTCAAGAGACAATACTTATTGAATCCCCTAGCCTAGAATACCACATTCCATAGGGTAGATAGAATCTTGGCAGCACTGGCTCCACTCCATGGCACACACTTCTCAGACATGCTAAGATTTGAATTTTAAATATCCTAAGATCTTGATAAATTTTCTATCTCAAATTGAAGGGTACATGAGGGGTATCTTCGGCATGCATGTATCACAACACCTGAGTCAACAAGTATAAGGTTTTTGGTAAATATAAAACAAAAATATTTTTAGTACGAGACTCTCTTTTGGGCATCCATATACTCTCTCTCCCTCAGGAGGCTTCCTTCTTGTAGAACACAAGTATTGGGGAAGTCGGCGTAGGTAGGCAATTAGTAGTCGTTGTGAAGACTTTCATCTCACATATTTTACATAGCGGTTGAGAGGTGACTTGGCTTTAGTCTATTACCGCTTGGGTCGTTCTCCCCCCACATGGCCTTATGGGCTATTTGGGGAGACAAGCCCTCTAGCTATAAATTAAAAATGAGTGTCACTGACACTTTTCTCATGCACCTAGGACCATGGGAGACAAGGGGGGAGGATAGTGTGTGCCAATTGTGGGATCGCTCAAACGCACAGATGTGCCCAAACACAAAAGATAAAAGTTATTTTTAATGCCCAAATTTAAATGTTGTTTACTCTAAAAAGAAAGCATTCTCCTAATCTACCTCTGCAAGAAAATAGTTAAAAGTTTAATATTTGTCTTTGACCAATCAAAACATCTCTACAAATAAATGATTAGTAATTTGGGATTTTTATTGTCTTTGACCACTTGAAATGCCTTTGTAAACATTGTATTTTGCCAAATGTTGCAGACAGAGCATCAGTAACAGAAAAAAACCCTAAGGACAGAGACAAATTTGAAAGAAAATTGCATTATATTGACCAGACGAATGCAAAATGTTAACTGAACTAATGCAAAATTATGTCAAGACAAATGCAAAATTTGGCACAAACCAAAGCAAAATTCTAACAAGACTAATGTAAAATATTATCAAGACTAATGCGACACGTTGTCACAACTAATGTAAAATGTTGAACTATGCATAAAAACTCAAAATTTAACATTTTGCAACAAATTAATAAGATTTTCATAGATCAAGATTAGAAGTATAAGCGTGATCTTGGGAGCATTGCATATTTTTTAATATAATATTAGACTCATTGTTGGTATTGGAAATACTTGATTTGTTACTCCAGCTCATTAATCAACTACTCTTCTCAAAACATCCTAGAGTATTATTTCTACAACCTTCTACGTTCTTCTTATTGATGTGATCCTACAAATTTAACTTTAGCTTTGTGAGCCATGGGTTTATCATGTAGTAAAAAACTATTTCTTTCTCTACTTAGTAAAAAATTTCAAAATCTGGAAACAAATGGGTATCAAGAATTGATAGGGGACACCAAAAATAGCAAAAACGACATCAAAAACCACTTCCCTTTACCCAATAAACATGCAAAATGTTAGATGGATGAATGGGACATGATAGCTAGATAATTGTGAAATGATGTGCAGGTGAATCCAAAATTTTGCAGACATGAATGAGAAATTTTATAAGAAAGATGAAAATTTGTATGGAAACCTGCAAAATAGAGTTATGAGGATACAATTTATCACCTTTCAACTTTAAAATACCTACAATTAAAATCACTCAAACAACATCAAACAATTAGATCGACCCATGAAGTGGGTACCACCGGCCATGCCAAAAAATGTGTGAGGGAAATCGTGCACAAATATTAAAGATTGGAATACCTACAATCACAATCAAGCAAACACAATCATCTCAAACACCTCATGATTGAGATGCTAGAAAGAAAGAAAAGGAAGCGTAATTGACATAAAATAATAATATACAAAAATTTCATTTTACTCCTTGATTCAAATATCCCACGGTTGGATGAGTGCTCAATGACATAATAGTTGCTCAATATTGCTCCATGATGTGTGATTTGAAGATGAGATTCAAAAGTCTAAAAATATGGAAGAGAGGATGGGATGGAATTGATGCATTGTGGAGGGATGGTTGCAATAACATGGATGTATTTTGGGATGATGATGATATGGATATGCTAAGTATGTATGAAATGTTGCATTATAATGGTGTATTGTATTAAAGGTGGAGGATTTGCTTGAAAAAGAGGGGAGATTAAATAGGAAAGGAAGGGAGATGAATGGCCTTGAAAATGCAATGTACTTGTCCTCAAGGACAAGTGGAAATCCCAAGAATGCCATGTAGAATAAGATTCCATGGCCCAAAAAGGGAGGCCATGTGTCCCTTAGAGGGACAAATTTCAAGAAGGGGCTTGACTTGTGTCCTTGAGGACACATGTCTATTTTGGGAGGAAACCACCCAAAATAGGCTTCAATTTCCTAATATTAAGGAAATTAGGAATCATTACTGTGCACACACCTGTGAGCGGAGGTTAGGATAAGATAGGATAAGTTTGGTTGATAGAATAGGGTTGGTTAGAACCTGGAAAGGCTAGATTAGAGGTTAGGCTAGAAGAGTAGTTAAAGTTAGGAGACATGTGACTAAAAGGATTTTTTGGAATTAAATTCAAATGAAGGGATGGAAAAGGGGGAATTAATTAATTTGATTAATTTTTTCAAGGATTAGAAGAAAGTGGTAAGGGTCAATTAATTAAGAGATTCTTTAATTAATTTGGCCATGGGACATGACTTCATTTAATTAAATCAATTTGACCAAAGGGGGATGAAATGCTACATATAATTAAATGTGTAGGGGAAAAAGCGAGACTAGGTTAACATGCCCTAATCCTACCTTTTGACACACATTACGGAATACGAAAGAGCCTAGAGGTATCACACAATTGGCTACTTCTTCTTGTGAAAGAGAGAGCCACGGGCTACCTATTAGGATTTCTATTCCTTCGTTGAAATTGAAAGATAAAATGATGCAAGTTCAAGTCGTAATCCCAAAATGCAAGTACAAACGAATAACAAGATTGCAGAATTGAGATTAAATAATGAACATCTGTAAATATAAGGATGAAATAAGAATGCAGATGCGTACCCGGAGACAAAATCTGATTTAAAATGTTCGGGACGGGGGCGTGAGCGCCACTGTCCTGATACAGTGCCGGAAACTGCTCCTGAAACTGCTATCTTGCACTCTGGAAACTGTCGGAAATGCTATCTGTCAGGAGGACCAGGGTGCCCAGCGCCTCTGTCCTAGGGACCAGGGTGCCCAGCGCCCCTGTCTAGGAAGGACTAGGGTGCCCCATGCCCCTATCCAGGTCTTTTACTCTGCAATTTGATGTGGAGTGCTGTCTCGACCTGCTTTTCCCAGATCTGTCACCTGCGGCGTCGTCCGAGTCCCGAAACTTGCACTTATATCTGAAAAGGGTATGGGCGGCTATATAGGGTTTTGCCTTAGTCAAACCCACGCTTCGGTGATTTCCACCTCCACGAATAGCCAAGTTGTATTGTAAAATGTATTGTGTGTGTAGACCTAGTGTGTGTGCAAGGTCCTAAAATGCAAGCAAGCAAACTAGAGCAACCTAGAAAGTAAACCCTAATTGCTTGTAAATGACGATGTAAATGCTCTAAATCAAGATGCAAAGTGATCTAAAGCATGAATAAAGGATATATTGAAGCTTATGCAAAGACATGAAAACAACATGAAATCATACCCAACCCCCAAGGGAGGAGTACAAGCCAATCTTCAGTCGGTAATCTCCTATTGTTCTTCAATGTCTTCCAAGCCCTAAATGGATGAATGAAATTGATAAATGCTTGATAGAGGGATGTTGAATGTTGTTGAAGTTTTCAAAGATTTTCTCTTTCGCTACAGATGAGGTTCCTGAAAACAAAAATCGGATCCTTTCAAATGAAGAAAAAAAGCTCTTATGTATGAAACCCTAGGTCGTAATTTCATCTTTTGGCTGACCTAGAGATTGAATTTCCCACCAATTTCTTGGGGTTAAGCTTTATTTTATGATTGGATTGTGCTCCTAAAATTTCGGGAAAAATGTCCGGGACCATGTGCACTCTGGGCGCCACGGTCCCGACAACTTTTCACCAAATTTTCAGGGCCGTCGGATATGATGATTTTAGAGAGAATCCTGAAGTTACAGGTGATTTCGAGATGTTTTGACCCTGAAACGAAGCCCCCAAGCTCAAAATAGGACTTAATTAGGGTTTTTGATTGAGTGATGTATTGGAGGAATAAAATGAAGAGGGCACACTTTAACGAAAGGGCCCAACTTTATGATGCAGAGGACGATTAAATAGGACCTTAGACCTAATTAATTTGATTAATTAAGTGCTAAAGGAGAAATGCAATGCAAAATATAAAATGCACCAAGGCGGGTGCTAAACTAGGTGTGAAATTGTACCACCCTAGCAAGTGCGTACAATTTACGATGCTACATTTAGCCCCCACTTTAGCGGTCATATGAGTACTACGTGCATATGCAAGCTAAAGTACAGAAAAGTAAACATCATTTGAAAAAGGATATATCCATAAGTTGTCGGACGAAGCCCCCAGCGGTATCTGCAGTACACAGTTAGGAACCGCACCCTACAAAACACACGTTAGATCACAAAATCACCTAATGCTTACTAAGGAAAATGATGAAATTTGTGAGTAGCTATATGCCCCCCCTATTTCGACTTGCTTATTAGGGAGGTGAAACAGGGTAGCATGTTTACTTATGACAAATTGTGTAAGAGAGTATTGATGAGGGGTGTTCACTGAATAGGCTTCATCAAAGCACTTTTTGGAACATCCCGAGAGTCGGGGAATGAAAATACGATTCCTATGCAATAAACGGTTCAAAAATCACATCTCCCAAACTCAAGTTATGATGAAGTGAGTGATAAAGGAAAATTAGGGTTTCAAAAGTAAAGGTAAAGGAATGAAAGTATATACTTTGAAAGTGACATTTGCATTTGTCACTTTGTTGATTTCAGAATACTGTTCATTGCAGCGGAGCCCACATAGCCATCATCATGCCTTCACAATGACCAGAGCGTCCCATGAGGATTGAGATACTGCGCCAGGCCGTGATCGACGATGAGCCACTAGACGAGGTGAGTTGACTGAATGTTGACTTTTGATTTTCCACATTTTGACTTTCTGTGATTGTTTGCGAGCCCTGAAGTCTGACCCGGGCCCCACCCAGGGCGCCATGGTCCCTATGGGGTGCCCTGGTCCCCTCAGGGTGCCATGGTCCCTGACAGGGCACCATGGTCCCTTCAGGGCGCCATGGTCCCTGACAGGGCGCCATGGTCCCAATCAGGGCGCCATGGTCCCTGACAGGGCGCCATGGTCCCAATCAAGGCACCATGGTCCCAACCAGGACTTGGCGAGGGAATTCAGGGTTAGCATATGATGTTCAACAGTTTGCATGAGTGATTTTGATGATTGAGTACTGATTACAGTTATGTTTTTGTGTTGCAGGGTCTCCCATACATGAGAGAGCATACGGCGGGACAGATTCTTCGCAGTTTGCGAGATCAGATTCCACGGCTGACTCAGGCAAAGAGAGACACATTGTCGATTGTGGGATTATGGTATGCGATCCTTATGCCAGCCATTCGGTTCCATCCTACGATGCTGATGGCATTGATGGAGCGATGGGATCCTGACACATGCACATTTCATCTTCCAGTAGGGGAGCTAACAGTTACACTTGAGGATGTGTACCGCATACTTTCTCTTCCTATCAGGGGAGCTACTGTTACATATGTGATTGATCGGTTAGCGGAGGACCATCAGAGAGAGAAGGTATATTGCATAGGGAGAGTCATGCCGAGCGAGATGAGAGGTCACATCATGGTCAGCTGGCTCTTACATCCTACAGGAGAGGTGCCCCTTGTGAGATGCCTTATGATCGCCATCATAGCATTAGCTGTCTGCCCCAATGGGCGAGGTATGCATATGCATGGGGGTCTCACATGGTGCATTAGAGCTATGGAGAGGCACATGAGAGTGTATGCTTGGGGTCAGAGTATGCTTGCACATCTCTATCACGACCTTGAGGAGTATGTGTTTGGACAGGGTTGCAGCTTGATGACATGCACACTTCTGCAGGTGTGGGTATTTGAGCACTTCACATGCACTAGGCCTGTCGGCTTTCCGATGAGTATGGCTAGTGAGCGACCTAGGGTGTTTGCTTATCCACTTACCAGCGAGTGGAGATTTGGAGATCTGTTATATTGGAGAGTGATATTTGATAGATTGACAGCCGAGGTGATCATATGGAGACCCTATCTGCGGATGCACAGATGGGATGGGATGGAGAGACAGTTAGCATGCTTACAAAGGAACCGCCTACTATGGGGACGATATTCACATATCATAGTCCCGTTCTACTTTGACCGAGTATGGAGGCAGTTTGGGCTAGAGCAGTGTGTTCCAGCCGATGTGCCCATCTATACTCGACACTCACGAGTCCTTCCCAGGCCTAGAGAAGTAGCGAGATAGACGATAGATGACATCGAGACTACAGATATAGAGGGATCTGATCAGGATGTGGTTACTGATTACTCTGCAGAGCCTGGAGCACAGCGCAGGTATGTCTCATGGTTTATGAGATCATACCCAAGGCCTATCTTTCCACCAGATCACCTGACAGGCCATCCAGGCCCATGGAGACATGGAGACCGAGATGAGGACTAGGGATCCAAGTCAGAGGAGCTAGAGGAGGGAGAGGGTCATGAGGAGGCAGGAGATCCTGATCCACCCACAGGGGATCAGCCTAGTGCCGAGGAGGAGGAGGAGGAGGAGGACACGGATAGAGATGAGGATGAGGAGGATGCAGGTGAGGATGCGAATGAGGATGAGGATGAGGATGATGAGGAGGATGACGAGGAGGAGGAGGATAGAGATGATGAGGAGGGGTCAGATGCAGCTCCCCACCATTCAGGAGATGATACCATAGCTCTGGATCCTCCTCTTATTCCCCAAAAGGGGGAACACGAGGTGATACGGAGACCTATTTCTAGTACCATCCAGCCTACACCCATCATGCATAGATTATTCGAGCGAGGGGAGCCTAGTAGTTCCCAGTCACAGATGCTACCATATCATGATCCCTACTGGCATGAGGGAGATCCAGGTATAGTAGGTTTATATTGATTGATTAATGTTTTGATGATATAGAATGGTACTAATACAAGAATCTGTTCTACTACTACAGCTAATGTGCAGGAGTGGCATTCCCTGATTCAGTAGGCAGTGACAGACATTTCCACGATGGCACAGATCCCTAGTTCCTCCCAGATTCCTTATAGGCCTAAGGGGAACGCGGGTCGGCATGAGGACTTGTTTTCCCCATTCCGAGTACAGGTAGACATATGGAGAGAGAGAGAGAGAGTCCTATCAGAGGACCTTCAGTAGGCACAGTGAGATCTAGCAGCTGCTCAGGCCGAGGCTACCTCCTATCGTGTGATCCTTATGGATAGGGATCGTAGGAGTTCCTCTCGGAGTCACTCGCGGTCTATATCGCGCTACACACCTATGGGTCCACCTGCACGGCCGGATCAGGAGGGAGCATCTAGTCGACACTCTCCAGCCACTAGCCCTAGGGATAGGAGATGATTTTATGATGTAGGATAGGTCACATTTTGGATGTACAGTGACCTATATTTGTATACGATCCACATATATATATACATGCTTCTCTTTTGTCTCAAATGTGTTATCTTTAATGCTTAAAACAATATATATTTTGCTTTGATTAAATCTAATACATTTGGTAGATGTACATGTATGTTCAGGATTTAATTTCCATGTGATTGATTTCTCAATGCTCCATGATTAAATTGATACATGTGTGACTTAATTAAAATATTTAATCAAGTACTACATTGATGATAGGGAAGAAATATGCATTAAGTCTAAGAATCATATAACTAATGCGATTTAATTTTGAACTTAAACACAACATGATACGATTCTACTTAACACATAAAGACATTGTATAATATGCTAGCATAATGGAAATGTAAATCTTTTATAATTTACATAAATGAATTCAAGACAAACTATAAAGTAAAGAAACACGCTTGTCAAGAACGAAGCAATATAGATTAAACACCATAACATTTAATTCTATTTTGCTCTATTTAGGAGATACTAACATATTACCCAATGTTGAAGAACTGAAAAGAAAATAAGGAATGAAGAATTAAGCATAATATCTACGCAAGTGCATAGCATTGATAGGTTCTTTAAGAGGCGTATCGTCTACATCCGCTATTTTGTAAGCACCTGATCCATAATCTTCAATAGCGATGTATGGTCCAAGCCAATTAGGACTAAATTTTCCCTTTTCTGTAGGTAAGGCATTCACATTGTGTTGATTCTCATAGAGGACTAAGTCACCTACTGAGAAGGAACGTTGAATAACCTTATCATTATAGCTTCGTTGTAGAGTTTTGTGATACGCTTGAATATGCTCAAGAACATTTATACGCTGTTCATCAAGCATCTCAAGCTGTTGAAGTCGTTGTTCTCTATAAGAGTAATCATCTACTATACCTTTGAGAGAAACCCTAAGTGATGGAATCTCTAACTCTAAAGGCATAATAGCGTCAGCACCATAAACAAGATTATAAGGAGTAGTTCTTGTAGCAATTCATACACTCGTTCAGTAGGCCCAAAGAGCATTGATTAGCTGATTACTCTAATCCTTACCATGCTTATTCACGGTTTTGTGAAGAATTTGTTCAATTATCTTATTGGATGATTCAGCTTGACCATTTGACTGAGGATAGTATGGTGTAGAAAATCGATGTTTGATATGATACTTCTCGAGGAATTTCTTCACGTCCTTGTTCTTAAATGATGTCCCATTATCTGAGATTATAGTGGAAGGTATCCCGAATTGAGAAATGATGTTTTCTAAAAGAAATTGACAAATCACTTCAGTAGTAGTAGAGCGAAGGGGAATAGCTTCTACCCACTTCGTAAAGTAATCTGTTGCAGTTATAATGAAGGTGTGTCCTTGAGATGAAGGAGGAGAGATTTTACCAATGAGATCCAAACCCCATGCAGAGAAAGGCCAAGAAGCTACTTGAGAATGAAGTTCTTGGGCAGGAGCATGAATCAGATTATTGTGTTGTTGACATTGATGACATTTCTTAACAAATGAAAAAGAATCCTTCTGCATAGTTTGCCAATAGTATCCCATACGAAGCAATCTTTGAACCAAGGATTTGCCTTCGAAATGCCCTCCACAGGCACCTGAATGTGCCTCTTCAAGAGCAACGGGGATTTCTAATTTGTTAAGATAGCAAAGGAGAAGACTGTCATAAGCGCTTTGGTAAAGGACATTAGAAAGAATGATATACCTAGCAGACAGCTTGCAGATTCTAGCCCTAGTGTTCCTATTGGTGGAATCAGGAAAAGTACCATCAGTCAAATATCTTACGATATGCGAATACCATTCGTCTGAATCTACAAAGTCACAACATGTTACCAAGCTAGAATCGTCTACAATAGCTAGAGAAATAAGGTTGTGAATAACAAATTTAAGATCAACCATAGGGTCCTCTAAAGATACAAGAGAGGCCACACATGCCATTGCGTCCGCATGTCGATTATCTTTTCAAGGAACAGGTTCCATGGTATAAGAATCGAATTTTTGTAATAAAGAGATAGCAAGGTCTCTATATTGTGATAATTTGTCTTGTTTTGCTTGATACAGTCTTGTTACTTGTCTTATAATCGATTGAGAATCTCCATAAATATGTATGTGTTTTATGTTCAGAGCTAAGGCTACTTTTATTCCCGCTATAAGAGCCTCATACTCAGCAATGTTATTGGTACACAGGAAATTTAGACGATAGGATAAGGGAATGGGTTTCCTTGTAGGAGAAATCAGAACAACACCTGCCCCCGATCCCTACAACACTTAGAACCATCAAAGTATAATTCCCAAGTTTCATCTTTCTCTATAGAAAGAATGAAGTCATCGGGGAAAGACTCAGAATTAGGGAAGGAGAAAGGTGAAGGGGCCTCAACTAAGTGATCGGTCAATGCTTTCCCTTTAATTTCTCTTTGTGAAACAAATTTAAGGTCAAATTCAGTTAACATCATAACCCACTTAGCTAGGCATCCTGATAAATCAGTTTTAGAGAAAAGATGCTTCAAAGGATCAAACTTTACCATGACGTGGACTTCTGAATTTAAAAGATAATGTCTCAATTTCTGAGTCGCAAACACCAAGGCCAAGCATTTTCTTTCTATCGCAGAATATCAGGTCTCATAATCGAGTAAGGTATGACTTATGTAATAAACCGGACATTCCTTACCATCTTTATCATGTTGTGCCAACAATGCTGCGAGAGCATGAGAGGAAGAAGCTATATACAGAAGGAAAGGTTTAGAAGGTTCGGCAGGTTGAAGAATAGGAGGACTAGCCAAATACACTTTTAAATCTTCAAATGCGTGCTGACAATCTTCGTTCCATTGAAAAGTGATTTTTTTTTAAGAAGTTGAGTAAAAGGAAAGGTACGATCCGCAAGTTGAGATATGAACCTACGAATAGCTTGAATCTTTCCTTGTAAGCTTTTAAGTTGAGACACATTTCTAGGAGGTGGCATGTTGACAATAGCATCTATTTTCTTAGTGTCCACCTCGACCCCACGATGCGAAACTATGAATCCTAATAGTTTTCCACTATCCACACCGAAAACACATTTTCGGGGATTCAAGCACATGTGATATTTACGAACTCTTTCAAAGATTTGATGAAGGATTTTAATATGATCTATGCGAAGAATGGATTTGGCTAAAATATCATCAACATAATCCTCTAAAATCTTATGCATATAATCATGAAAGATAAGGGTCATCGCTCGTTGATAAGTTGCACCGGAATTTTTAAGTCCAAAAGGCATCATTATCCAACAAAACATACCCCAAGGAGTGGTGAAAGTGGTTTTAAATTGATCTTGAGGGTTAATGAAAATTTGATTGTATCCTGAAAAACCATCCATGAAGGATAACAAGGCATGTCCTACTGTAGAATCAACTATCATGTCAATGTTGGGAAGAGGGAAATCATCTTTCAAGGAAGCCTTATTTAAATCTTGAAAATCGATACACATTCTTATTTTGTTATCCGGTTTAGCCACAGTGACAATATTTGAAATCCAAGGGGAATAGTCAATAGGGCGGATAAATCCAGCCTCCAATAACTTTTCAATCTCAGCCTTAACAAGCAGAGCCACCTTAGGATTCATTTTTTGAATCTTTTGTTTCATGGGCTTAGCATCAGGAACTAAGACAATGTTATGAGTAACAATCTTAGGATCTATACCAGGCATGTCAGAGTATGTCCAAGCAAAGATCTTAGGGAATTCATGCAATAAATCTTCATATTGTTTTTGTTCCTCTTCATCCAAACATTTTCCAATTTTAATAACTTTCTCTTTATTGCAAGGATCCATCTTAACATCAGTGGTGTCACTTATGAGAAGATTATTTTTTTGAGGAGTATCCTTTAACTGAGGGAATTCTTTCACAAACTCATCATTATCGATCTCTTTTCCAAAATAGGCTTAAGTGTTCAAACAATAAGGGAGTCCCCTATTGTGATGATAACGAGGAAGAGTGTCATAGGCTCCCAAGAATTCAGCTAAAGCATCATCGGTAGGGAAGACATCCAAAGCATAGGCACACGAAGGATCCCCATCAATATACTCAGGGTGTTGCATTGATAGAGATGTAGAAATAGCATTAACACTAATGCATGGTCTTTTAGAAGCTTTAGTGCGTTTGCAGGGATTATAGCCAAGTCCGAAGGCATAATTGTGAAAATTAGTCTCTAGAGGAACTTTTATCCCTTGTTCATGAGTTCCACATCCATTTCCATGATACCCATGCTTAGAAAAAATGTGAAAACCACGACCATAACGATCAGCCATTTTAGGAAGAGAAGGTGGTTTTTCATAAGACAAAGAATCAAACTCTTCATAACTAGAGGTGTGAGGAGAAGAAGTTTGAGAAGCGGCCACAAAATTATTACTCATAGGTTCAGGTAAGATTGATTGGTTTTTAGCTTCTTCTTTTCAACTTTAAGCTCTTTAGAAGGAGCCTTATATTCACCTACAAAGGTGGGATTGAAATCAAGAGATCCCCAATCGTCTTCTTCGAGAACCTTCTCAGGATCAAAATCCTTCTTATGTGTAGATTCAAGTCAAGAAGAATCTTCTTCAGGAGCTCCAGACTCATCCAAAGAATTTTGATCATCAAAGAGCGAAGATTCGTCGATAGGTATCTTGTTTAAAGAGTCATCACTAGACGAGGATGGCTTAGAAGAACCCCCTTTGGAAGTAGATGTTTGTAAACAAGCTTGGAAGTTAGTATCACCTATCAAGGTATATGTCTTATTGTTATAGATAAATTTAACTTGTCTATGCAATGTAGAGGGGACAGCTTGCATACTATGAATCCAAGGCCTCCCTAATAACAAGTTGTATGTTAAATTTCCCGACATAACATGGATAGGAGTAGGCAAAGTAACAAGTCCTACTGTGAGGGGTAAGGTGATAATACCTAATGAAGTCTTAGCCACATTGTCAAAGCCTCGAATGGGACGAGAGTCAGGCTCAATGAGAGATGTATCCACATTCATTTTATGCAATAGATTGATGCTACACACATTAAGGCCAGAGCCATTATCTACTAGTGTTCGTCTTATAGCAGTGTCTGTCATGATAACCACAATCATCAAGGGATCATATTATTGTTGAATTTCACTAGTAGGCAACTCATCTTGGGTAAACACAATTTGAGCTTTAGGATTCATCACAGAGTTAACTAAAGATGCTATATTACTAGATGTATTCGGTGGAGGAACATTCAAATATTTCAAGGCATCTTGTAACATTCCATGATGAGTGGAAGAAGTTTGAATCAAATCCCAGAGGGATATCTTAGCAGGGGTAGCTTTAAGTTGTTCTATGAGATCATATTCCTTACCCATAACTTGTGAAATATGGGGAGCTTGTGGAAGAATTGGTTGAGGATTAGGAAGAGAAACTAGAATAACGGGAGGAGGATTAGGCTGCCTATTATTTCTGGTGTGATAAGTATGGGCAACCACATGATAACTCTCTCTAGTTATTTGCTTGGCATAACTATAAGGACTTATAGGTTTTCTTCCTTGCACGGTGATGATTGGTTTATTTGGAGTACGAAAGGAATCATGATCATACCCTCCTTGGATAGTAAGGAGAGGTGATTTAGGAACTTGAAAGGTGGGAGAAGGATAAGCACCTTGGACTTCAAAGAGAGGCTTGTTATGCTCATTCAGGTTTATCATGTTAACCAATTTAGAAGTCTTGTTCTTATTTAAAGATTTCGATAAAGCCACAAAGTCATCAAGAGCATCATCCAACAAAGCATGATCATATCGATTAAAAGGTCTATCTTTTGATTCAAAAGGAGACATCTCCTCATAGAGGGGATTATTGAACACAACCATGTTACTAGATTCAGTGGAAGAGTTGATAGGAATGTACCCTTGAGAGGAACCATTTGACTTATCTTTCTCATCACATCTAAATGGCATAGTAACAAGGTTTATGAGTTTTTGGTAAAATGAAGGTTTGGCATCTTTAGGGTTCAAAAACTCATCTAAAGCTTCATCTAATTCATCTTGGCTATACTCATAATAATCATCAAAAGCACAAACATTTTGCAAATAAAAATCTGACATTTTGAAATAAAGGTTGCATAAAATTTAAACACACAATGCAAAGAAACACACTTTTTTATTTTTTTTCTTTTTAATGAAAATGAAATGAAAACACACTAAATCTAGATCTAGATCTAACAAATGCAATGCAAGAGGAAGCAATGATAGATTCACGTCGGGTTCACCAAAATGGTGAAGGGGAAAAAGCGAGACCAGGTTAACATGCCCTAATCCTACCTTTTGACACACATTACGGAATACGAAAGAGCCTAGAGGTATCACACAATTGGCTACTTATTCTTGTGAAAGAGAGAGCCACGGGCTACCTATTAGGATTTATATTCCTTCGTTGAAATTGAAAGATAAAATGATGCAAGTTCAAGTCCTAATCCCAAAATGCATGTACAAACGAATAACAAGATTGTAGAATTGAGATTAAACAATGAACAGCTGTAAATATAAGGATGAAATAAGAATGAAGATGCGTACCCAGAGTCAAAATCTGATTGAAAATGTTCAGGACGGGGGTGCGGGCACCACTGTCCTGATACAGTGTTGGAAACTGCTCTTGAAACTGCTATCTTGCACTGTGGAAACTGTCGAAAATGCTGTCTGTCAGGAGGACCAGGGCGCCCAACGCCTCTGTCCCAGGGACCAGGGTGCCCAGCGCCCCTGTCCAAGTAGGACCAGGGCACTCCATGCCCCTATCTAGGTCTTTTACTCTACAATTTGATGTGGAGTGCTGTCTCGACCTGCTTTTCCCAGATCTGTCACTTGCGACGTCGTCCGAGTCCCGAAACCTGCACTTATATTTGAAAAGGGTATGGGCAGCTATATAGGGTTTTGCCATAGTCAAACCCCCTCTTTGGTGATTTCCACCTCCATGAATAGCCAAGTTGTATTGTAAAATGTATTGTGTGTGCAGACCTAGTGTGTGTGCAAGGTCCTAAAATGCAAGCAAGCAAACTAGAGCAACCTAGAAAGTAAACCCTAATTGCTTGTAAATGACGATGTAAATGCTCTAAATCAAGATGCAAAGTGATCTAAAGCATGAATAAAGGATATATTGAAGCTTATGCAAAGACATGAAAACAACATGAAATCATACCCAACCCCCAAGGGAGGAGTACAAGCCAATCTTCAGTCGGTAATCTCCTATTGTTCTTCAATGTCTTCCAAGCCCTAAATGGATGAATGAAATTGATAAATGCTTGATAGAGGGATGTTGAATGTTGTTGAAGTCTTCAAAGATCTACTCTTTCGCTACATATGAGGTTCCTGAAAACAAAAATCGGATCCTTTCAAATGAAGAAAGAGAGCTCTTATGTATGAAACCCTAGGTCATAATTTCATCTTTTGGCCAACCTAGAGATTGAATTTCCTGCCAATTTCTTGGGGTTAAGCTTTATTTTATGATTGGATTGTGCTCCTAAAATTTTGGGAAAAATGTCCGGGACCATGTGCACTTCGGGCGCCACGGTCCCGACAACTTTTCACCAAATTTTCAGGGCCGTCGGATATGATGATTTTAGAGAGAATCCCAAAGTTACAGGTGATTTTGAGATGTTTTGACCCCCAAAACCAAGCCCCCAAGCTCAAAATAGGACTTAATTAGGGTTTTTGATTAAGTGATGTATTGGAGGAATAAAATGAAGAGGGCACACTTTAACGAAAGGGCCCAACTTTATGATGCAGAGGATGATGAAATAGGACCTTAGATCTAATTAATTTGATTGATTAAGTGCTAAAGGAGAAATGCAATGCAAAATGTAAAATGCACCAAGGCGGGTGCTAAACTAGGTGTGAAATTGTACCACCCTAGCAAGTGCATACAATTTACGATGCTACATTAAATAATATTGATTATTTAATTAATGTGAGCAGCTAAGGGAATTAAATTTGATTATATCTATATATATAGTGAAAGGAAATCATGACGTCGTATGGAGCTCATGAATGAGTAAAACAAAATTATTCCTTTCACCGTAACCCCAAGCAAACAATACAATAAAGATCTATTCTACACATATAATCTATAAGCATATCAATATCATCAACAATCAAATGATAACATCAGAACATAAATTAACATCACATTAAACATAAGAACATAAATGATAACATAATAGTAAGGTTTTGGAGGTATGTAACATAAATTAATTAGTCCTTATATGCCAATAACAAACATTTTGAACTGATGTACAATGCATTTTACCTTTGAACTTATCATGATGATATTCAAATTAGATGCTTACCTTTTTAATAGCACTAATTTTCCACAATAGAAAGTGACAAGTTTGTAAATGCCAAGAGTTTCAAAAGGGTAAAAGTATATTGACTTTTAACTAGTTTAAAAACTGCACAATTTTTATTTTTGTGAAGGGATCTTCATCTACAAAGTAGTTTTAGTTATCAATTTATTTGGGACATGATCTCAGCCCCATCCCTTATGATATGGAAACCTTGCATTCATCAAGATTTTATCTTTGATAAACTCATTTAGAACCATTCAACTTTACCACTACACAAAAGACATATTGACAATTGACATTTGACAATTGTGTAAATATAATTTTAAAGGGCTTTGCTTCCTTTAAATATGGTTTTGTTGTTTCATTTCATCAGCATAAACCTACCTTGTCCATTGATTATACCAATATGTTCGATTTGTGTGATTGGGCATATGATTGCTTCGAAAATGGGAGACTTGTATGGTTGTGTAAAATTTTCTAAACTTGCACAAGAGGATCTAGCTAGAAAATAAGAACACAACTTCTAGTAAAACATAAGAGAAAATTAAGAGCAATAAGAATGAAAAATTATTGATTTATTGATTAATAATTTATAAATGAATGAATGAATGAATGAATTGATTAATAATTTATAAATGCATAAAATAGAGATCGTGCTAACACCCCCCCCCACCTAAGTCTAACAAAGGAGACTAAAGCCTAAGGAAAGGAAAGAGGAAAGAGGGAAAACTCGGTGGGAACAAAAATCCCCCCTCAAAATAAATACTAACTCTTCATAGTGTCCTTCACCCCAAGAAGGTTTCACAAAAACTGAGAATGAAAAGATAGTGCCCATTTGTGCATCCAAAAAGAAGAGAAAGATTGTCAATACAAAATATAGCATGGTGAATGTTGTAGTAGGTTCCTTTGCAACAAATGATGCTTCTTCGTTTTGGAAGATAGAAAACTTGAGCTATCAAACTACTATATTCCAACTTAGGTGAAGTGCGTGAATGAATCAAAATGAATGTTTCTCAAAAATACTCACATTTCTCCAATCTGATGTTGAACTGCGACTCTATCATACAAGACTCAAGAATAGTGACCACTAAAGTGTGAGATTTATTCAGATGTGAATCAAGATGTGGTAAGATAGTAGCATGGAGTGGCTGAGAGATAATAATAGAATCCAAACTAAAGTAATATGCATCTTGATGTGAGATGACATTGGAGAGATGGCATGAGTCCTCAATGCATGTGTCCTCAATGTTGTCATCATGATCAAGGAGAGATTCAACAAAAAAAAGATAAATGTCTGATAGGATGATATCTCTCTCATCAAGAGGACAAGAATGAACCTCCTGAAGAGAATCTGAGGTAGCATTCGAAGAAGCCAAAATATCTATCAAACTGATAGGTAGAGGTGACTGAATAGCTGCCAATACTAGAGGTGTAGAAAGAGGAGAATTGAGATGACATGTCTTTGTGTAATCAAGACAATCAAGACTCTTCCAATAAGCAATTTCCTCTTCAATTTTATCATCATAGATAGGATCATTATCATTATCAAGAGAGATAAGCATGTATATAGTGGGATCATCTAGGAAAGAAGGTTCAATAGGATCTTCATATGTTTCCCATAAAGTGGTCCAAATAGTGCAAGGGAACTCAATGTGTGATAGAGCCCATGATGTGTGGTCCCCAACACTTAAACCAATTAATCCTAAGACATGATCATTTCTAATTTCCCATGCAGATTTCTGCCAACAAGTACTTGTTTTAGGAATAAGCCCATACAAATGTGACAATAGATGAATCCATTGACAATGCTTTAGGATTCCATCATGTCAGGACTTATAGTTTCCTTCTTCCAAACTAATGATAGATATGGATGATATTTTATTCCTGTTCTAAAATTAGATTGCCCCTTTTTGGAACTTTATTTCAGTTCATGAATACATAAAAGAAATTAACAAACAACCCCCAAAACAATGAAAATTTTCATTTTAAAACAACTCTAATCTTCAAAAACTGCAAAAGATTGTTATGCTTCTTCTTTCCAGCACCCATGTGCTCTGATACCATGTAAACTTTTCTAAACATTCACAAGAGGATCTAGCTAGAAAATAAGAACACAACTTATAATAAAACAAAAGAGAAAATTAAGAGCAATAAGAAGGAAAACTTATTCATTGATTGATTGATAATTTACAAATGAATGAATTACAATATGTAAAACCTCTTTGAAAGAATAAAACAGAGGAAAAGAAAGGGCTTTTTAGGAAACAACACATCCTTTTTTAGCTTACAATAAAACTAAGCAAATGAGATTTTAAATCTAAAGATCAAAGCATGTGATAAACAAAGCTTCATAAAGAAAGGATAAAGATGTGTTTTCAAGATTGTGGATTGCACTAACAGGTTGGTGTAGCAACAAGATTGTAGAGATGTCAAAGTAACACAATTGGAAAGAATAGTGACAAGGTTGGTGTGTTGAAGAAGATCCCAGTCTGAGACCATCAATGAAGAATGTGGTTTATATAATTGATTGTAATTAATACATATGTATGAAAGTTTAAGTCTAGCAGATTTATTAAGCATTGGGGTTAATTTTTCATCTTTAATTTTAAATATTTTTATTGATTTATTTGAACATCTATTAGAGATGATGACACCATGTTTTTACTTGGCTGTTATAAAATATAACAAGAAAAAAAGTCAATAGTTGTTGTATAGTTTTGCTCTATCAATGTGATGTCATTATTTTTGGTGTATCTTTTATTATATTAGTGTAACATTATTATTATTTTTTGATATCTTTTATCATTTTGTCCTTTTTATACAACTATCTTTATATCTAATGATATAGTTTATAGTTTTATTTTATTTACTATAATTTTAATTATTTTTTGTTATTTTAATATGTAACTTGTCCTTTTAATAGCTTTCAATCTTCATAAATCAATTCTCTAAATTGATAATACACATTTTAGAGCTTCTAAGGATGGTCTAGTATGATTGATAAAGAAACCCTTGAATTTAATTCTTAAAGTCTTATATGAAATGTTTTACATGCACAAACATAGACAAATGCCAAAATGGCTAGAGAATTTCCATTTACTATGGTACACTTTAAAATAGATTTTCTTATATGCATGCTTTTAAAATGAGTTAATGTCATATGTTTCTATCATGGGGTTGTTTAGGTTGAATGCTATGTCAAACTTGATTGAGAATTTATTTTTCATTTCATTTTGTTGAATTCATTTGTATAGATGCCATCATCAGACATGGAATTGTTGGCATGATTGGCATAACTAATGCAGATGAAGAATGATGACTGAACCGATAAAGGACTGTTTGTGATGACATTGTGATGAAGAGATTTAGATTGCATGATTGGATGAATTTGATCATTTCTTTGTGTTGTCATTAATGGAAATTGATGTTTACTATGTTGTATTTTGTCATCTTAGTCTTTTTGGTCTACTAGAAAGACCTTACCGGTAAAGAAACATGAAACTGGGAATTAGGACCTTAACCGGTAAACAAGGAAATGTTTTGATTAGATCTGGCAATTGGTGATGATTGAAGTGTTGCAGTTTGGAATGTGAGTTTGTATCATTGTAATATGTATCTCACCGAAACCACATCATATTTTGGTTATCGAAAGTCATGTTTATGATTTTTGTTGTATTTTTGCTAGGGTTTAAGAAGGGTTTAAGGACCGGTAAAGAATTCTCTTAACCGATAATGATTTTGAGTTCAGCAGTGGATCACATTATGTTTATAAGTTGGTGATGATGTGGCTGAAACTATGTGAAGTATATGAATGATGTTTTGGCACGTTTGAAGAGCGAATTTCTTGGGAATGTGCAAAGTGCTTAGCGGAATGAGCTAAGGATTTGAAAGAGTATCAGATCGAGGTGCGATGATCATTCAACGACTGTAACTGATTTGTAATTGATTGTTATAATCCATATGATGACTTGTAATGAGTTGTAAAGATTCGTGATGATCTATGTTGTAAGCCTTAGGGTTTTGTAACTGACTAAGTTGTAAAGGTTATTTAGGTCGGTACAGTTGATGTTTGTTGTGTCGGTGGTTTTTGAGAAGAGTGTGAAGCCAAACCAGAGTGTGAGAGATATGCCAGAGTGTAGTAGATTTGGAGCAGAATTTGATCTGATCAAGCAAGAAGTTAAGTGCTATACCTAGATAATTCACTATTGTTCCTTAATAGTTGCAGCAATCAAAATCCCTTAATCGGGCAGGTCCTAAAATGCCTTACATTGTAAATCCCTTAACTGGGTAGCTCAACATCTTAGTGTTAAATCATTTTGTGAGGTTGATCTTAACAGGTTAAAGCTCCTAATAGGGCTCATCATCTAAATCCCTTAATCGAGTGACTCCTAACAGAGTCTACTCCTAATAGGGTATCTTTGTAAGCTCCTAATAGGGCACATTTCGAAAGAGTGCACAATTTTTGTGGGTACCAATTCCCACCATGGTTTTTCCCTATTTGGGTTTCCACATGAAAAACATGGTGTTCATGTGGCGAATATTTTTGATGTGTTGATTTGATTTACTTTTAGTTTATGCATGTTGATGAACACTTAATGAGCAATTTTGTTAAATCGGTTTAATAGTTGGTTATCAGTGATTATCGATAATGGTAAAGAGTTTATTAATGGCTTATGATTGATTTGGTGAAGTTTAATAAGTTCAAGTTTTAAGTTTGAAATTATTGTTAATACTGATTCACCCCTCTCCCCCTCTTAGTATTAACCGAATCCTGTAATATTAACAATTGTTATTAGAGCATTGGTCCTCTGTGTGCATAATGCTTAACAACTTGAGGAAAAGATACTGAAGAAAGATGATGGAGGGTCCCAAGTTTACCAAGGACAACTACCAGATATGGAAAGACTAGATGAAGATATACATTAAAGGATTGGGTGCTTAGTATTGGAATCATGTGGTAAACAAGTATGTTGGTCCTACTACCAGCCCCTTGACACTGGATGAGATTAAAAAACAAGAAAACATTCAAGCCTTGGAAGAAATTGTAAGTACTTTATCTAATTCTTACTATATGGATGTTGATGTATTAGAAACTTCATTTGAGGTATGGGATACATTAGAATTGATTTATGTCCAAGAGATGAACATGTACAAAGAGCAAAAGAAGAAAGTTTAAGAGGCAAATTTGATGACATGAAAATGGTTTATGGTGAGAACATTGCACAATATGGTCAAAATATTAAAGAAGTTGTAGGTGGTATTAAGAGTGTTGGAGGTAAGATTGATGATGATGTTGTTGTTAGTAAAATTCTTAGAACTCTCCTACCACAATATGCTATTAGATTTTCTGCAATTCAAGATCTGGGATCTATTTCTAAAGATAAAGTCACTGTTGATTCTCTTATTGGAAAGTTGATTGCATTTGAGTTAAACAACTTTGATAATAGTGTTTCTAAAACATCTGAACCTGCTTTTAAAGATTCTATAATCAGTACATCTGTTAGGAAAGGAAAGGATATTTGTCATAATCATGACTACAGGTCTAGTCATGGAGGTAGCAGAGGTGAGGATGATAATGAAGATCATCTAATGGAACTTCAGGCACCATTGGCTAAAATATTTCTGAGAGGCACTATTGGCTAAAAGATTTCCTAGAGGCACTGGTAAGCATAAAGGTAAATTACCCTTGAGGTGTTTTTCTTGCAATAAGATTGGTTACATTGCTGCAAATTTTTCTAATGGTGATAAAAAGGAAAAGTTTAGGAAATTTAAAGGAAAAGGACCAAAACATTACTATGTTGCATTTGATGAAGGAGTAACTGATGAAGAATTAGAGAAAGATGAAAATGAGGAGATAGTGTTTGTTGTTGTGAAGGAAGATTTGATTGATGAAAAGGCATTGGTGTCTCACATGGATAAAAATGATGAATGGATAATAGATAGTGGTTGCTCACACCACATGACTGGTGATAGAAACAAGTTCTTATCTCTTGAAGAATTTGATGGTGGTGTGGTAAGGTTTGGTAACAACTCACCCTGCATGGTTAAAGGTAAAGTAAATATTTCATTGAATGGAAAAAGTAATGTAGATGACGTCTTTTGGATTGATGGATTAAAACATAACCTTTTGAGTGTTGGTCAATTAAATGATAAGGGATATCTTCTAGAATTTAAAAGTGGAGTGTGCAGGATTATTGAAAGTAATGGATATTTGATTGCTACTGGAAAGCAAACAAGAGGTAATCTTTTTCATCTGAATACTAATGTGAATAGTTGTTTGGTGGCAAAGATTGAAGACAACTGGTTATGGCACAAGAGGTTTTGTCATGTGAATTATGACAATTTGATAAAGGTTAGTGAATAAAGTATTGTGAGAGGTTTGCCCCATCTTGTTAAACTAGATAATGTGTTATGTAAGGATCATTAGATGGGTAAGATGAATTCTGTATCTTTTAAGAGCGAGTCTTTCTCTTTAGAAAATATTCTAGATTTTGTTCATACTGATATTTGTGGTCCTATGAGGACTAAGAGATATTTTGGTGATAGATATTTCATGATTTTCACTAATGATTTTTCCAAGATGATGTGGGTAACTTTTCTAAGAGAAAATTTTGAGGCATTCCATAAATTCAAAGCATTCAAAGCTTTGGTTGAGAAAGAAACTGGGAAGAATTTGAAGTTTGAGATCTGACCGGGGAGGAGAATTTACTTTTGATGAGTTTGTGAAGTTTTGTGATGAATAGGGAATCAAGAGGCAGATGTCAAATCCTATAACTCCACAACAAAATGGGATAGCAGAGAGAATGAACAGAACAATTGTTGAAGCTTCTAGAACCATGTTGATTCAAGGTGAAGTACTAAAAATGTTTTGGAGAGAAGCAGTTAGCACTGGTGTCTACACTTTGAATCGGGTACTTGTCAAGAGAGGAACAACAAAACACCTTATGAATTATGGCATGGAAAGACTCCTAATGTAAGTTATTTTAAAAATTTTGGGAGTAAATGTTTCATTAAACATGATGATTTCACTGGAAAGTTTGATGCAAAGTGTGATGAAGGTATTTTTCTTGGTTACTCTACTAAGAGTAAGGCTTTCAAATCTTATAACAAGAGAACAAAAAGGATCATTAAGAGTGCTAATGTGAAGGTAGATGAACTCTCTGAGAAATCAAATGAGGCCGATAGATCTAAACCTGAGAAAGATGAAGAAAACTTATGTTTATTGAACCAGAAGTACAAAAGAATGATGAGAAAGAAAATGAAGAAAAAGGTTCTCAACCGGTAAATGAAGAGAGCTGGTGTACAAACAAGAAGGAAAATTAGAGAAAAATCCTATCTGATTTCTACTATTGAGCCTTAAACAATAAGAGAGGCATTGAAGGATGATGATTGGATTAACTCTATGAATGAGGAATTGGATCAGATAGAGAAGAACAAGACATTGACACTTGTTCCTAGACTAGAAGACAAGAATGTGATTGGCACTAAATGGGTCTTTAGAAACAAGTTGAATGAAGAAGGCACTGTTGTGAGGAATAAAGCAAGGATGGTATGCAAAGGCTATGCACAAGAAGGAGAAGATTATGGAGAAACCTTTGCACCGGTGGCAAGATTGGAAGGAGTAAGAATGTTACTTGTTTATGTTTCATTTAAAGGCTTTAAGGTCTACCAGATGGATGTTAAATCCACTTTTCTTAATGGCATCCTTGATGAAGAAGTGTTCATAGAATAACCAAATGGATTTAATTTGTCTCAGGATAAAGATATGGTTTGCAAGTTACATAAGGCACTGTATGGATTGAAGCAGGCACCAAGATCATGGTATGAAAGATTCCATGCACACCTGATCAAGATAGGATTCAAGCATACTAGTGAGGATAATAACATATATCTTAAGACTGATGGAGACAAAGTGCTGATAGCTGAAGTATTTGTAGATGATATAATTTTTGGAGGTGATGATGATTTATGTATGGCATTTGCTGAGGAGATGAATAAATAATTTGAGATGTCTCTTATTGTTGAGATTAAGTTTTTCATTGGGTTGCAAGTCCAGCAATTGGATGGTGGAATATTTATCTATCAGAGTAAGTATGTAAAGGAAGTGTTGAAAAATTTTAGCATGGAGGATTGTAAACTTGTTGGTACTCCGATGGTGACAGGTTGTAAATTGTCTAAACATGATGATTCACCCTCTATTGATGAAAAAGAATATAGGTCCATGATTGGTAAGTTGCATTATGTTGTTCACAGCAGGCCTAATATTGTACATGTTATTGGTTTGGTTGCTAGATTTTAGAAGGATCCCAAGGAGACTCACTTGGTAGCGGTGAAAAGGATATTCCGATACTTGAAAGGCACAATAGATTATGGTTTATGGTATCCTTATAAAAAATGATTTTTCTTTGGAAGTGTTTACTGATGTAGATTATGGTTTATGGTATCCTTATTTGTGTTGTCATTGATGTCAACTGATGTTTACTATGTTTTATTTTTTCATATTAGTCTTTTTGGTCTACTGGAAAGACCTTATCGGTAAAGAAACAAGAAACTAGGAATTAGGACCTTAATCAGTAAACAAGGAAATATTTTGATTAGATCTGGCGATTGGTGATGATTGAAGTATTGTGGTTTGGAATGTGAGTTTGTATCATTATAATATGTATCTGACTAGAACCACATCATGTTTTGGTTATCAGAAGTCATGTTTATGATTTCTGTTGTGTTTTTACTAGGGTTTAAGAAGGGTTTAAGGACTGGTAAAGAATTCTCTTAACCGGTAATGATTTTGAGTTCGACGGTGCATCAAATTATGTTTATAAGTTGGTGATGGCATGGCTGAAATTATGTGAAGTGTTTGAATGATACTTTGGTGCATTTGAAGAGAGAATTTCTTGGGAATGTGTGAAGTGCTTAGTGGAATGAGCTAAGGGTTTGAAAGAGTATCAGATCGAGGTGCGATGATCATTCAATGACTGTAATTGATTTTTATGATCTATATGATGGTCTCTAATGAGTTGTAAAGATCTATGATGATCTATGTTGTAAGTCTTAGGGTTTTGTAACTGACTAAGTTGTAAAGGTTATTTAGGTCAATACAGTTGATGTTTGTGGTGTCGATGGTTTTTGAGAAGAGTGTGAAGTTGAACCAGAGTGTAGCAGAATTGAATCTGATCAAGAAAGCAGTTAAGTGCTATACCCAGATCATTCACTATTGTTCCCTAATAGTTGCAACAGTCAAAATCCCTTAATCGAGTAGGTCTTAACATGCCTTACATTGTAAATCCCTTAACCGGGTAGCTCAACATCTAAGTGTTAAATCCTCTTACAAGGTTGATCCTAACAGGTCAAAGCTCCTAACAGGGCTCATCATCTAAATCCTTTAATCAGGTGACTCCTAACAGGGCATCTTTGTAAGCTCCTAACTAGATAAGCTCCTAACAGGGTGTATTCTGAAAGAGTGCACAATTTTTGTGGGTACTAATTCCCACTGTGGTTTTCCCTATTTGGGTTTCTATGTGAAAAACATGGTGCTCATGTGGTGAATGTTTCTAATGTGTTGATTTGATTCACTTTTAGTTTATGCATGATGATGAACACTTAATGAGCAATTTTGTTAAATCAGTTTAACAGTTGGTTATCAATGATTACCGGTAATGGTAAAGAGTTTATTACTAGTTTATGATTGATTTAGTGAATTTTTATAAGTTCAAGTTTTAATTTTGAAATTTTTGTTAATACTGATTCACCTCCCCTCTCAGTATTAACCGAATCCTCTAAGATTAACATGAACTTGGTATGTTCGTAATTCTTTGTTTGTCTTTTCTTCTTTGATTCATGATTTTATCATGCTAGACAAAAAAATTCTCAAGGTCCTTATTTAGATTGATTTTGCAAGGGTAGCCTTACTTTACAACTCTATTTTGATTTCTTAGCCTTCTTGTTAAGTTAGAGTTTTTTTGTGTAGAAATAAATAGATTTTAGTTTATTCTTCTATATAAATATATCTGTTTTAAGTGAATTTGCATTCAAAATAAATTATAGAGTCTATAGAAATTTAGATTAATGATATACATCATGCTAAATTTTTATTGTAAATCAATCTTAGGTTTTTATGTGTTTTAGTTTTAGTCATTAAATTATAAAATCAAAGATTTCCCACTTAAAACCTTCAAAGCTAAACTATCTTCAAGGCTTTTAATTAATTTTTATTTAGTAAAAAAATTGAAAATAGACCATGTTGTCATAGAAAGGATAATGATGATTATTATATAGATGATGAAAACTATATTTCTAATTAAGGTTAACCAAGTAAAACTTTGAATTTCAAGTTTAGTTATGGTACTCATCCCTTTGAAAAAGAAAATGTTTGATCACTAATAGATAATAATTTCAAGAAGAAAATTATGATTTGATGGAAATTAGTGGTGGGTGTATTAATATAGGGAAACTCAATAAATGTCATGGGACATCATCTCTCTTAAGAGGAAATTAGAAGATCTCCCTAAGGTCCATTTTCAGTAGGCATTTTCGATACTAGGGCAAATGAGAGATATTAGTGTCAGTGAGATTTAGCATCTAACAAATCATCTTTTAGGATCAAATTGTTTGACAACTCAAATAATCAGAAGACAACTGAGAGGGGGGGTGAATATGTTGTCACCAGATTACCGAAACCTTAAGCATTTAAAAATTTAATACTAGAACACATAAGATCAATATCGGAATACATAAACCAATTACCAAAATAGAAGATATACCAATTAAGCACAAGAAACAATTAGAGAAAAGTTACCATCCACATGACACCAAGATTTTTAGTGGAAAACTTGATAAAAAGAAAAACCATGGTGGCCAGCCTACCCACAGTCAGATAATACTTCTGCAGTAAGTATATGATTACAAATTAAGGGGAATGCACTTGCAAGGAGGCCAACAACCTAGAGCATACTGCTGATTACAAAAGGATTCTCACTAACTACATAGAAATCTAGACTACAATCCAGAAGGAAGAATGAACTACAATAATAGCATCTCCTATGCATGAGTACAGTTCTAGTTAAGCTCAATACCAAAGGTCTTAAACCTCTTGCCTAAACCCTACTCGATCACCTGTGTTTGACCAAATCTTCTACATGAATGATTATTAAATTATTCTCTTACATACCATGATCTAGAATGAGATCATACATATATATATACAAACCCCCAACCCTAAACAATTAGGTCGGCCACCTAGACAATAAAACCTATTACATAATTATGAAAAATGTCAGCCTAAGACCAAACAAATATCATCCAACCCACAAGTCATCCTGGAAACACATCGAGAGGTCCCAACAACATGTTACATTAAGCCAAACCATAACCTAGATAACATAGAATAGATCCAGTGCTAAATGCAACACCACCGATCAACTGGAACACAAACATGATAACCATTAGCATCCTGAATCCCTACTATAAGTAGAACCAACACCACTTATGCATAGTATCAAAATATCTTCAACAAAGCTTTGTTGGTGAAACCCTCACCAGATCAATAAGCTAGGCTTACCAACATATAAGATAGAATTTGATCACCAAATCAATACCAACTTACTAAACATATATCTGAGTAGCATGAATAGAAAATCTAAGCCAATTCCATAAGACAAAGCATACCGAATCAACATGATCTATCCAACTAGAAACCAATCATCCTACCAGGACCAATCATATACCAGTAAATAGCCAAAGTAGCTAGTGTTGACTGATAAACCTAGACGATCCGGTTAATACTGGGAGGGGAGTGAATCAATATTAAAAAAAACTGAAACTTTCAACACCAAAATAGACTTATCTCATATCTAAAAACATTCAACACTTAAACCAAACCTTCATAACATATTTCCTTATCGGATCTAGATAATTATTTCCTCTTATGCAAACTTTTTAATTAGATCAACAAACATAGTTACCAATTTATTAACTGATCAGAATGCTTCATCAATCATATACTCATCAATACTGATAATCACTTTAAGATCTTTGATAAACAAACATAAACTGTCTTTACCGATTAACAAAAATAAAATATGAACATCACAAGAAAAGCATACCACACATGAACACCATGTTTTTCACATGGAAACCCAAATAGGGAAAAACCACGGTGGGAATTGGTACCCACAAATATTTTGCACTCTTTTGGAATGCACCCTGTTAGGAGCCAATCCTGGTTAGAAGCTTAGAATGATGCCCTATTAGGAGATGACCCTGTTAGGAGTCACCCGGTTAAGGGATTTACCTCAGCCTTGTTAGAAGCTTTGATCTGTTAGGATCAACCTCGCAAGAGGATTTAGAACTTAGATATTGAGTCACACTGTTAGGGGATTTTACAATGTGAGGCCTATTAGGACCTACTCGGTTAAGGGATTTTAGTTGTTGTAATTGTTAGAGAACAACAGTGAATGATCTGTGTATATCAGTCTATACTTGCTTGATCAGATCAAATTAAGCTATAAGTCTACATCTATTTGGTAGATCTTCTCACATACTAGTTTGACTTCTCACACTTCTCAAAATCACCAACACTTCAAAACATCAACCTTGCCGACATAAATAACTTTTACAACTAGGTTGGCATGAAAACCCTAAGACTTACTACGTAGATCATCACAAATCTTTACAAATCATTATAGATCATCATAGAGATCATTACAATCAATTATAAATCAATATCGGGTGTTGAATGATCATAAATCATCATAGCAAGTCTATCTGGTACAAAGTCAAACCCTTAGCACATTCCTCTAAGCACTTTGCACATTCCCAAGAAATTCATTCTCCAAATGCACCAAAACATCTTTAAAACTCATCACGTAGTTTGTGCCATGTTATAGTCAACACGTGAACTTGATGGGGATCACCACCAAACCAACAATCAATACTGTTTAAGAGAATTCTTTATCAATCCTTAAAGCCTTCTTAAACCTTGGCAAAACTTCATCAGAAATTCAAAACAAGCCTTCCAATAACCATCATAGGATGCGGTTCTAGTTACATACTCAAATCCATCATTAAAGCTTATGTATCAAACCACAAGTCACCAAACATCACCAATCACCCAATTCCATTAAAACTTATCTGCTTTACCGATTAAGGTCTTGATTCATAGTCTTGTTGGTAAACTCTGTCAAATTGTCAAACTCTTACTCTGGTAGACCAAATCACTTATCCAAAATGTCAATCACCAAAAACCAACTGTAAACATCATTAAACATCAGTTGAAGCTGGTTGACATCAATGATAATATAAATAACTAATCATATTATCTTTCTCTATCGGTACAGTCATCCACCATCATCTTATCTTCATCAGTTATGCCAAACATGCCAACAATCTCCCCCTTTGGCATTGATGGCAACACTAAATATCAACATACTCAACCTCTATTATGGACCTTCTCTACAACTCTTCTCTTCTCTTCTACAACACATCTATCGGTTATGCTATATCTGCTCCAACTAATCATATGTCTTCTCTTAATCATATTTCTTCTCCCCCTTTGACAAAAATACCAAAGGTGTACAAGAATCACAAATCATCAAGTCTACTACATTTGTTGTCTTAAACATGTTTGCAAAAACATCTAAGCTTCTTCCCTTGAGGAGTAGCCTACATCTCATCAATCCAAAGTGAAAAATAATCATGAAGCCCACTAGATTGATGCATCTTGCATTCTAGTTTTGTCTGAGTAGGGGTCTGACCCCTAATTTATGTATGAGATACTCAAATGTTGTCTACAGCAATGGTTTGTGAAAATATCTACTAGATGCTCTTTGTTTGTCACATACTCCATTCGGACTTATTTTTCCTATACTCTTTCCCTTATAAAATGATATTTCAATTCTATGTGCTTTGTTCTTGTATGTAACACATGATTTTTCAAAATATTGATTGCACTAGTATTATCACAGTAAATAGTTATGGGTTCAGACATATCAAATCTGAATCCTTCAAGCACATGTCTCATCTAAATTATCTGCATGCAATTCATTAATGCTACAACATACTCTGCCTCTGTTGTTGACTGAGAAACACAAGTTTGCTTCTTACTTGTCCAGGCAACCAATTTGCCTCCAAGAAGAATAGCTCCACCGCTAGTGCTTTTCTGGTCATCTACATTGTCTGCCCAATTTGCATCAGTAAACATATTTACAGAGAAATTTCCTTTATAAGGATACCATAAACCATAATCTACTGTGCCTTTTAGGTACCAAAATATCCTTTTCACCACTACCAAGTGAGTCTCCTTGGTATCCTCTTGAAATCTAGCAACCAATCCAACAACATGTGCAATATCCAGTCTGCTATGAATGACAAAATGTAATTTACCAATCATAGACTTGTATTCTTTCTCATCCATAGATGGTGAGTCATCTTGCTTAGACAACTTACAACTTGCCACCATCAGAGTACCAACCAGTTTGCAATCTTCCATGCCAAATGTTTTCAACACCTCTCTAACATACTAACTCTAATAGATGAAAAGTCCACCATCCAGTTGCTAGAAGTGTAACCCAATAAAAAATTTAATCTCTCCAATAAGAGACATCTCAAATTCATTTTGCGTCACCTTAGCAAAGTCCATGCATAAGTCATCATTACCACCAAAGATAATGTCATCCATAAATACTTCAGCTATCAATACTTTCTCTCCATCAGTCTTTAGATATATGTTACTGTCCTCACTAGTACGCTAGAATTCTATCTTTATCAAGTGTGCATGAAACCTTTCAAACCATGCTCTTGGTGCTTTCTTCAATCTATACAGTGCCTTATGTATATTTCAAACCATGTCTTTGTCTTCAAACAATCAAATCCATTTGGTTGTTTCTTTGTATATTTCTTCTTCAAGGATGCCATTGAGAAATGTTGATTTAACATCCATCTGATAGACTTTAAATCCTTTAAATGTAGCATAAGCAAGTAGCATTCTTACTCCTTCCAATCTCACCATAGGTGCAAAGGTTTCACCATAATCTTATCCTTCTTCTTGGGCATAGCCTTTGCAAACCAATCTTGCTTTATTTCTCACAACCTTTCTTTCTTCTTTTAACTTGTTTCTAAAAACCCATTTGGTTCCAATCACATTCTTGTCTTCCAGCCTGGGAACAAGTGTCCATGTCTTGTTATTCTCTATCTGATCTAACTCCTCATTCATTGCAATAATTTAGTCATCATCCTTTAATGCCTCTCTTACTATTTTCGGCTCAATAGCAAAAATCAGACAATAACTTTATCTTATTTTCCTCCTTGTTTGTACTCCAATATGTTTATCTCCAATTATTTGTTCTTCTGAGTGATTTAACCTGATGTACCTTGGAATAACCAGTTCTGGTGTTGTGCTTCCTATTTCCTATTCTTCATCTTCTTCATTGCTCTCTGCATTTACCGGTTGAGCACCTATTTCTACAACATTTTGCTCATTAGTCTTTTGCACTTCCGGTTCTAAGGACACAAGCCTTTCTTCATCTTTCCAAGGCTCAGATCTGCTGGACTCACTAGATTTCTCAAAGAGTTTATCTATCTTTAGATTAACAATCTTAATGATCTTCTTAGTTCTATTGTTATAACATTTAAATGCCTTACTCTTTGTAGAGTAACCAAGAAAAATGCTTTCATCACATTTGGCATCAAATTTTTTAGTGTAATCATCTCTCTTAATATAAAATTTCCTCCCAAAGATTTTGAAATAGCTTACACTAGGTGTCTTTCCATGCCATAATTCACAAGGTGTTTTGTTATTACCTTTTTTGACAAGAACCCGATTCAAAGTATTGACAATAGTGTTGGTTGCTTCCCTCCAAAATATCTTCAATACTTCACCTTGAATCAACATGGTTCTAGCAGCTTCAACAACTGTTCTATTCATTCTCTACTATCCCATTTTGTTGTGGAGTTCTAGGAGCTGACATCTGCCTCTTAATTCCCTGTTCATCACAGAACTTCACAAACTCATCAGAAGTAAATTCAGCTCCCCGGTCAAATCTCAAACATTTTAGATTCTTCACAGTATCTTTCTCAACAAGAGATTTAAATGCTTTAAACTTACTAAAAGCCTCAGACTTTTCTCTCATAAAAGTTACCCACATCATTTTGGAATAATCATCGATAAAAATCATAAAATACTTATCACCAAAATAGCTCTTAGTCATCATAGGACCACAAAGATCAGTATGAACCAAATCAAGAATATTCTTTGAAGAAAAAGACATACTCTTAAAGGATACAGAGGTCATCTTACCCATTTGATAATCCTTGCATAAAACATTGTCTTGTTTCACAAGATGTGGCAAACCTCTAATAATACTTGACTTACTAACTTTAATCAAATTATCAAAATTAACATGACAAAATCTCTTGTGCCACAACCAGCTATCTTCAATCTTCACCACCAAACAATCATTTACATTAGTATTCAGATAAAATAAATTACCTTTAGACTACTTCCCAGTAGCAATCAATTTTCCATTATTTCTAAGAATCCTACACACTCCACTTTTGAATTCAAGAAGATATCCCTTATCATTAAGTTTTCCAACACTCGAGAGGTTATGTTTTAGTCCTTCAACCCAAAAGACATCATTTGCATTACTCTTCCCATTTAATGAAAGTGATCCTTTACCTTTAACCATACAGGGAGAGTTATTACCAAATCTTACAACACCTCCATCAAACTCTTCAAGAGATAGGAACTTACTTTTTTCACTGGTTATGTGGTGTGAGAAACCACTATCTATTATCCATTCATTGGTGTTATCCATATGAAACACCAAAGCCTTCTCATCAGTCTGATCCTCCTTCACATAAACAAATACTATCTCCTCATTGTCATCTTCTTCTGATTCATCATTGGTCATACCTTCATCCACTGCAACACAACAATGTTTCTTGCTTTTTCCTTTGAATCTCCTAAACTTATCTTTCTTATTAGCGTTAGGGTAGTTAGCAGCTATGTGTCTAATATTACTACAAGAGAAACACTTCAAGGGTAATTTACTTTTATATTTACCTGTTCCTCTAGGGAATCTTCTAGCCAGTAATGCCTCAAGTTCTATCAGATGATCTTCATCATCAACATCACCTCTACTACCACCATGACTAGACCTGCAAGCATGATTATGAAAAATATGTTTTCCTTTCCTTGCTAATGTACCAGTTACTGAAGCCTTAAAGGAGATTCAGAAGGTTTGGAAACACTATTATCAACTGTTAAGTTTGAATGCAGTTAACTTTCCAATTAAAGAATCAACAGTAACTTTATATTTTGAAATGGATCTCAGTTTTTGAATAGCAAACACTCTGATAGAATATTACGTAAAAGAGTTCTAAGTATTTTGCTAAAAATAGTATAATCTTTAATCTTACCTCCGACACACTTTATTCCACTTACAACTTCCTTAATCCTTTGTACATATTGATTTATGTTCTCACCGTCAACCATTTTCATATCATCAAATTTTCCTCTCAAACTCTCTTCCTTTTCCCTTTGTACATGTTCATCTCCTCCATAGATTAATTTTAATTTCTCCCCTACTTCATTTGCAGTTTTTAATCCATGAAAATCAATATATTTAGAGTTAGACATAGTACTTACAATTGCTTCAATAGCCTGAATGTTTTCCTGTTGTTTTTTGAGCTCATCTGGTGTCAAGGGACTTGTAGTATGTGCAACATCCCTGGTTATCATATGATTCAAGTACTATGAACTCATTCCTTTAATGTAGATCTTCATCAGATCACTCCATATCCGACAGTTGTCCTTAGTAAACTTGGGACCCTCCTTCTTCATCATCTTTCACATAATATTTACCTCAAGCTATTAGGCTTTCTGCACACAGATGACCAAGGATCTGATACCAATTGATAAACCTAGAGGATTCGGTTAATACTGAGAGGGGGTGAATCAGTATTAACAAAAACTAAAACTTTCAACACCAAAATAGACTTATCTCAGATCTTAAAACATTCAACACTTAAACCAAATATTCATAACAAAATTCCTTATTAGATCTAGATAATCATTTCCTCTTATGCAAACTTTTTAATCAAATTAGCCATCAATTCAATATTAGATCAAGAAACACAATTACCAAATTATTAACTGATCAGAATGCTTCATCAATCATATAATCATCAATACCGATAATCACTTTAAGATCTCTGATAAAAAACATAAACTATCTTTACCAGTTAACAGAAATAAAACGTGATAGGAACTTACTTTTGTCACCAGTCATGTGGTGTGAGAAACCACTATTTATTATCCATTGATTGATGTTATCCATATGAGACACCAAAGCCTTCTCATTAGTTAATTCCTCCTTCACAACAACAAATACTATCTCCTCATTGTCATCTTCTTCCGATTCATCATTGGTCACACCTTCATCCACTACAACATAACAATGTTTCTTTCTTTTTCCTTTGAATCTCCTAAACTTATCTTTCTTATGAGCGTTAGGTTAGTTAGCATCTATGTGTCCAATCTTACTACAAGAGAAACACCTCAAGGGTAATTTAACTTTATATTTACTTGTTCCTCTAGGGAATCTTCTAGCTAGTAATGCCTCAAGTTCCATTAGATGATCTTCATCATCACCATCACCTCTGCTACCAACATAACTAGACTTGTAGGCATGATTATGACAAACATCATTTCCTTTCCTTGTTAATGTACTAGTTACTGAAGCCTTAAAAGAAAATTCAGAAGGTTTGGAGACACTATTATCAAAATTGTTAAGTTCAAATGCAATTAACTTTCCAATTAAAGAATCAATAGTAACTTTATCTTTTGAAATGGATCTCAGTTTTTGAATAATAGACACTTTGATAGAATACAATAGAGAGTTCTAATCATTTTGCTAACAATAGTATCATCTTAAATCTTACCTTCGACACTCTTTATTCCACTTACAACTTCCTTAATCCTTTGTCCATATTGAGTTATGTTCTCTGATAACTCAATGATGAACCACGAGTACCAAACCGGTACTGAGAGGGGGGGGGTGAATCAGTACAAACACATATATAGTCCAAAACTGGTTTGACAGCAAATACCCTAAATGACTGACAAGCAGGGATACTGGTAAAACAGAGTGCAATCGGTAACATCCAGTACAGCTCACTTAGTCATGAACCGGTCACTCAATAAGCTACCCTCTTAGCTCAATACTACTATATCATTATATTCTCATGCTTAAATAGGTAAACTTAACCATCAGATCTTCATAATAGTGAGTTCAATATGTTTTATAGACAGGTATAAAACATAGAACCTTCATATGCTTAACAGGTAAAACAAAGCATCACAAGACAAAAGCATTTCACATGACACACATATTTTCCACGTGGAAACCCAATTGGGAAAAACCACGGTGGGGATGAATACCCACAAGCTTCTTTTTGAACTCTTTAGAAGTCCGCTTTGTTAGGAGCCTTGTCCAGTTAAGGACATTACAATAGGTTCTGGTAGGAACCAATCCTGTTAGGGATCACCCGGTTAAGGGATACCCAGTTAAGGGTTAAACCTGGTAGGGTCACCTTGTTAGAGGATTTCAAGAACTCAATAGCTGAAAGGATCTCCTAAGCTCTCTAGCTTCTCAGAACTCTTTAGCCTCAAGTTACCTGGTTAAGGGATTTTAATCAAGTCGATTAAGGCCACCCGATTTAAGGGATTTTGAATCAAGCCAGTTAAGGCTACCTTGTTAGGGGATTTTACAACTGTTGAAGTGGTTAGAGATCAATAGGAATTACAATGATCTGTTAAGAACACTAAATGCTAATGTAGATCCTTTTAGGCTCCTCTTCACCTTCTACACATTCACTTTGCAGATATCTCTTCTCTCCTTTGGTCTAGCAAGAATCACGTATCACTTCTCTTGTATACACACTCACAACTTTTGCCAACAACTTTAGAAAGAAACACAACATCGACCTTATAGGAAACATACAGGTCAGTAGCAAAAACCCTAAACCCTAAACCTGTTAGGTTAAGAAATTCAAATGGTTCGATCTTGACTGTTGAATCATACTGCATTAAATTCAACAATCTTGAATCGATCTCAAGACATTTTCCATCGTCCATTATCCACCAATTTCATGGCAGCTGATAACCCTTTATGCATTATCACCGTTTGACAGACTTCACTCATTCCCGAGGTAGATAGGAATAGTCTTCCTCATGCAAGATCCTTCATGCACACAGAGCTTATGTGGCAACATGATCTGTCCTCCATCATACTGCTAACTCATCACACAAAGATCACCGATTGAGTCACACAAACTTGAGGTACTCCAATCGAAAACCCCGAAGTGGAAGCTACCTACCAACGGGTAGTCATACAATGCTTCCATGTGCCGGTTCCCATAACTACATGCTGGTTCCCATAACTACATCCTACTTCACACCATGTCTCATATTGACATCAATGACAACATACAATATCATTATGTCTTCATTTTAGTTCACATAATACCATGTCGGTTCACATAATACCAACAATCTCCCCCTTTGGCATTGATGGCAATATACAAAAGATATCTTCTCTGCTTCACATCTTCTCCCCATTTGTTGCAGATATCTTTTCACTTCACTCCTTCTCCCCCTTTGACAACAATGCCAAAGTGGAGGTACAGTCATCACTATTTCATCATGCTGCTCCCCCTGAGGAGTAGCATCCTTCAACACACCAATCAACCAAAAATTTGTCTTTCTAGTACCTAACTGATGTGGAACAATCACTTTTAGTTCACCTCTTGAAGGGGAAATACCCCTAATTCACCTCTCAAATGCACAAATGATGTCTTTGGGAGAGGCTTGGTGAATATGTCTTCTAACTGCTCCTTACTGGACACATGCTCCAGTGCAATTTCTTTATTCTGAACCTTTTCCCTCAAGAAATGATACTTAAGCTCAAAATGCTTGGTTCTAGAATGTAAAACCAGATTCTTTGATATATTGATAGCACTTGTGTTATCACAGAATATACTTATTAGTTTAGATACAGGGATCTTGAAGCCTTCCAGTACATGCTTCATCTAGATTGTCTGAGTGCAGTTCATGAAAGCTGCAACATACTCCACTTCCACTATAGACTAAGAGATACAACTCTGCTTTTTACTCATCCATGAGACCAGTCTACCACTGAGAAAGAATGCACCACCGGTTGTGCTTTTTCAGTCATCCACATTTCCTACCCAATCAACATCTGTGAACACTTTTAGATTGAAATTACTGTTGTATGGGTAGCACAATCCATAGTCAACTATTCCCTTCAGATACCTAAGAATCTGTTTGACTAAAATCAAGTGAGATTGTCTTGGACTCTTCTGGAATCTTGCAGTAATGCCAATTGCATGTGCAATATCCGGTCTGCTATGCACTACATAATGCAACTTACCAATCATTGATCGGTATTCCTTCTCATCAACCAGTGCAGAATCATCCTCTTTTGTCAATTTGCAACTGATCACCATCGATGTACCAACTGGTTTGCTATCTTCCATGCCAAAATCTTCAACACCTCTTTGACATATTTGGACTGAGTGATGAAGATTCCATCTTTCATCTGCTGGATCTGCAGTCCAATGAAGAACTTAATCTCCCCTATGAGTGACATCTCAAACTCTTTCTTCATCTCATCAGCAAACTCATGACTCATCTTGTCATCTTCACCAAAGATGATGTCATAAACAAAAACTTCACAGATCAGGATCTGATCTCCTTCAGACTTCAAGTAGATATTGCTATCTTCACTTGTTCTCTCAAATCCAATCTTCACAAAATGGGAATGTAGGTGCTCATACCATGCCCTAGGTGCTTGCTTTAGACCATATAATGCTTTATGTAGCCTACATACCATGTCACTATCTTCAGATAGGGCAAACCCATCTGGTTGCTCAATATACACCTCCTCTTCAAGTACACCATTTAGGAATGCATATTTTACATCCATTTGATATACCTTGAACCTCTTAAAAGCTACATATGCAAGAAGCATACGAACTCCTTCCAATCTGGCCAAAGGAGCAAAGGTTTCTCCATAGTCTTCTCCTTCTTCTTGAGCATATCCTTTGCATACCAATCTGGCTTTATTCCTAATCATTGTGCCATCCTCATTCAACTTATTTCTAAACACCCATTTGGTGCCAATGACATTTTTATGCTCAGGTCTAGGTACCAAGGACCATGTACCATTTTTCTCTATCTGATCAAGTTCCTCTTCCATTGCCTTGATCCAGTCTTCATCTTTATGAGCCTCTTTGAATGACTTAGGCTCAAATTCAGAGATCATACATGAGTTTTCTCTGATCTTTCTTCTAGTAAGGATTCTTGTATCCTTATCACCTATGATCTGCTTGGGATCATGATTCAACTTGACATACTGAGGAATGGTCTTAACTAGTTCTTCTTGCTTTTCTTCTTCATCCTCATCTTCATCAGTATCAGCATTCACTGGTTCAGGGACACTATTACTGGTACTTGGTTGGCTAACAACTAGTTCCCAGAAGGTTGCAACCGGTTCATTTACAGCTTGCTCACTGCCAGTTTCCTCAGTCTTCTCAAAGGATTCATCAACTCTTACATTGATGCTTTCTATAATTCTCTGAGTCCTATTGTTGTAGCACTTGAAAGCTTTACTCTTGGTGGAATATCCTAGAAATATTCCTTCATCACATTTAGCTTCAAATTTGCCTTGATGTTCACTCCTCTTGATGTAACATTTACTACCAAATACCTTAAAGTAGTTAACCACAGGTGTCTTACCGGTCCAATACTCATAAGGAGTTTTGTCCTTACCCCTTTTGATGAGTACTCAGTTCATAGTGTAGACTACAGTTCTCACCGCTTCTCTCCAAAAGGTGTGAGCTACCTTTCCTTGGATCAACATGGTTCTAGCTACTTCAACCATAGTTTGGTTATTCCTCTCCGCTAGACCATTCTACTGTGGAGTCCAGGGGGCAGACAACTATCTCTTGATGCCAAATTCTTCACAATACTTGTTGAATTCATTGGAAGTGAATTCCCCTCCTTGATCAGTTATGAGACATTTGATCCTTTTACCACTTTCCTTCTCCACTAATGCTTTGAAAGCTTTGAATTTCCCAAAAGCTTCAGACTTTTCTTTCAAGAATGTGACCCACATCATTCTGAGTAGTCATCAGTGAGAATCATGAAGTACCTATCACCCTGCACACTTCTAGTTTTCATAGGACCACATAAATCAATATGCACAAGATCAAGCAAGTTTTCAGTAGTGAAAGATTTACCTTTAAAGGTTGAGGAAGACATTTTCCCCAATTGACATTCTCTACACAAGGTATTATCTAGTTTGCACAGCACTGGCAACCCTCTAAATGCCTTGATCTTACTAGCCTTCACAATGTTGTCAAAGTTCACATGGCAGAATCTCCTATGCCATATCCAGCTATCATCAAGCTTAGCCATAAGACATGTACTTATATTTGCATTCAAATGAAATAGGTTACCTTTAGTCTGCATGTCGGTGGCTACCAATTTTCCATCTTTTCCTTTGATTCCACAAACTCCATTCTTGAATTGTAGAGTGAGGCCACTGTCATTTAGCTAGGCAACACTTAGAAGGTTGTGTCTAAGACCATCAACCCAGTACACATTGTTAGCACTACTCTTTCCATTCAAAGATATGGACCCTCTACCTTTGACCATGCATGTTGCATCATTGCCAAAGCAAACCACACCACCATCATACTCCTCTAAGGATAGAAACTTGCTCCAATCACTAGTCATATGGTGAGAACAACCACTGTCAATGATCCACTCATTAGAATCATCAAACCAGGAGACAAGAGCCTTCTTGTCTGCCACATCTTCCTTTACAGCAACAAACACAATGTCTTCATTCTCTTCATCTTCTAATTCCTCATCTGTGACACCTTCATCAACTGCCACAAAACAGTTTCTCTGGTTTCCTCCTTTGAATTTCTTGAACCTTTCTGGTTTATCCTTGTTGTCGCTATTAGGACAATTCATAGCAATATGTCCTATCCAGTTACAAGAGAAACATTTCAAAGGTAGCGTACCTTTGTATTTACTAGTTCCTTTTGAGAATTTCCTGGCAAGAAGTGCTTCGAATTCCATCAGAAACTCTTCATCATTCATTTCTCTACTCTGATTAGGTTCCCCACTAGTGCTAGCCTCTTTTCCTTTTCTGGAAGGTATAGCAGAGGCTCTAAAAGTTGATTCTATCTTTTGAACACTACCGTCAAAACTATTCAGCTCATAGGTTGTCAACTTGGCTATGATGGAGTCCAAGGATGCCTTAGACTTGTCTATTGATCTCAGCTCTTGAATAGCAGCAACCCTTATTGCATAGACTGGCAACAGGGAGCTCAGGACTTTGCTTACCACAGTGGAATCTTCTATTTTGCCACATGCACTCTTTATTTCTCCAACAACTATTTTGATTCTTATTCCATACTGTTGAATGGTCTCTCCTTCAACCATCCGCATGTGTTCAAACTTCCCTCTCAGGCTCTCTTCCTTAGCTTGTTTTACATGCTCATCACCACCATAGATATTTTCAAGAGCATCCCACACCTCTTTGGGATTTGCCTTGTCCTGAACATCAATAAACTCAATGTAAGATAGACTACTGATGAGGGCTTCCATGACTTACCCATTTTCTTGTATCTCTCTCTTTTGGTCATTGGTGAGAGTACCGGTAGGAACAATATATACATTTTCAACATAACTCCAGTGTTGAACACCCATGCTTTAAATGAATATCTTCATCCTGTCTTTCCATATACTAAAATTTTCCCTATTAAACTTTGGACCTTCCCTCTTCATCATTTGACTAGGATCTTTTCCTCAAGTGGTTAAGCTTACAACACAGAGGACCTGGAGTGCTTTGAAACCAATTGATAACTTAATGATGAACCACGAGTACCAAACCGATACTGAGAGGGGGGGGTGAATCAGTACAAACACAAATACAGTCCAAAACCGGTTTGACAACAAATACCCTAAATGACTTACAAGCAGGGATACCGGTAAAATAGAGTGCAACTGGTAACATCTAGTACAACTCACTCAGTCATGAACCGGTCACTCAATAAGCTACCCTCTTAGCTCAATACTATTGTATCATTATATTCTCATGTTTAAACAGGTAAACTTAACCATCAGATCTTCACAATAGTGAGTTCAATATGTTTTATAGACAGGCATAAAACACAGAACCTTCATATGCTTAACAGGTAAAACAAAGCATCACAAGACAAAAGCATTTCACATGACACACATATTTTTCACGTGGAAACCCAACTAGGAAAAACCACGATGGGGATGAATACCCACAAGATACTTTTTGAACTCTTTAGAAGTTTGCTCTGTTAGGAGCCTTGTCCAGTTAAGGACATTACAATAGGTTCTGGTAGGAACCAATCCTGTTAGGGATCACCCGGTTAAGGGTTAAACCTGGTAGGGTCACCTTGTTAGAGGATTTCAAGAACTCAATAGCTGAAAGGATCTCGTAAGCTCTCTAGCTTCTCGGAACTCATTAGCCTCGAGTTACCCGGTTAAGGGATTTTAATCAAGCCGGTTAAGACCACCCGATTTAAGGGACTTTGAATCAATCCAGTTAAGGCTACCCTGTTAGGGGATTTTACAACTGTTGAAGTGGTTAGAGATCAATAGGAATTACAATGATCTGTTAACAACACTAAATGCTAATGTAGATCCTTTTAGGCTCCTCTTCACCTTCTGCACATTCACTTTGCAGATATCTCTTCTCTCCTTTGGTCTGGCAAGAATCATGTATCACTTCTCTTGGATACACACTCACAACTTTTGCCAACAACTTTATAAAGAAACACAACATCGACCTTATAGGAAACATACAGGTCAGTAGAAGAAACCCTAAACCCTAAACCTATTAGGTTAAGGAATTCAAATGGTTCGATGCATTAAATGCAACAATCTTGAATTGATCTCAAGACATCTTCCATCATCCATTATCCACTGATTTCATGGCGGCTGATAACCCTTTACGCATTATCACCATTTGACAGACTTCGCTCATTCCTGAGGTAGATAGGAATAGTCTTCTTCATGCAAGATCCTTCACATGCATAGAGCTTACGTGGAAACATGATCTGTCCTCCATCATACTGCTAACTCATCACACAAAGATCACCGATTGAGTCACACAGACTTGAGGTACTCCAACTGGAAACCCTGAAGTGGAAGCTACCTACCAATCAGTAGTCATACAATGCTTCCATGTGCCGGTTCCCATAACTACATGCTGGTTCCCATAACTACATGCCAGTTCCCATAACTACATGTCGGTTCACACCATGTCTCATATTGAAATCAATGACAACATATAATATCATTATGTCTTCATGCTGGTTCACGTAATGCCATGCCGGTTCACATAATACCAACATTTTCACCTTCTACCATTTTCATATCATCAAATTTTCCTCTCAAACTCTCTTCCTTTTCCCTTTGTACATGTTCGTCTCCTCCATAGATTAATTTTAATTTCTCCCATACTTCATTTGCAGTTTCTAGTCCATGAACATCAACATATTTAGAGTTAGACATAGTACTTACAATTGCTTCAAGAGCCTGAATGTTTTCCTGTTGTTCTTTGAGATCATCTGGTGTCAAGGTACTGGTAGTAGGTACAACATCCCTGGTTATCATATGATTCCAATACTATGAACCCATTCCTTTAATTTAGATCTTCATCCGATCACTCCATATCCAATATTTGTCCTTAGTAAACTTGGGACCCTCCTTCTTCATCATCTTTCACATAATATTTCCCTCAAGATGTTAGGCTTTCTGCACATAGAGGACCAAGGCTTTGATACCAATTGATAAACCTAGATGATTCGGTTAATACTAAGAGGGGGGTGAATTAGTATTAACAAAAATTGAAACTTTAAACAGCAAAATAGACTTATCTCAGATCTTGAAACATTCAACACTTACACCAAATCTTCATAACAAATTTCTTTATCAGATCTAGATAATCATTTCCTCTTATGAAAACTTTTTAATCATATCAGCCATCAATTGAGTATTAGATCAATAAACACAGTTACCAACTTATTAACTGATCAGAATGCTTCATCAATCATATAATCATCAATACCGGTAATCACTATAATATCTCTGATAAACAAACATAAACTATCTTTACCGGTTAATAGAAATAAAACATGAACATCACAAGAAAAGCATACCACACATGAACACCATGTTTTTTACATGGAAACCCAAATAGGGAAAAACCACGGCAGGAATCGGTACCCATAAATATTTTGCACTCTTTCAGAATGCACCCTATTAGGAGCCAAGCCTGGTTAGAATCTTACAATGATGCCTTGTTAGGAGCAGACCCTGTTAGGAGTTAACCAGTTAAGGGGTTTACCTCAGCCCTGTTAGAATCTTTGATCTATTAAGATCAACCTCACAAGAGGATTTAGAATTTAGATATTGAGTCACCCTATTAGGGGATTTTACAATGTGAGGCTTGTTAGGATCTACATGGCTAAGGGATTTTAGCTAGTGTAATTGTTAGAGAACAATAGTGAATAATCTGTATATAACACTCTACTACTTGCTTGATTAGATCCAATTAAGTTCTAAGTCTACATCTCTCGGGCAGATCTTCTCACACACTAGTTGGGCTTCTCACATTTCTCAAAATCACCAACACTTCAAAACATCAACCTTGCTGACATAAATAACTTTTACAACTAGGTCGGCATCAAAACCCTAAGACTTACTACATAGATCATCATAGATCTTTACAACTCACTATAGATCATCATAAGGATCATTACAATCAATTACAAATCAATATCGGGCATTGAATGATCATAAATCATCACAACAAGTCGATCTGGTACAAAGTCAAACCCTTAGCACATTCCACTAAGAACTTTGCACATTCCCAAGAAATTCATTCTCCAAATATGCCAAAACATCTTTCAAACTCATCATGCAGTTTGTGTCACATTATCATCAACACGTGAACTTGATGTAGATTACCTACAAACCAAAAAATATTATCGGTTAAGAGATTTCTTTACAGGTCCTTAAACCCTTCTTAAACCCTAGTAAAACTTCATTTGAAATTCAAAACATGCCTTCCAATAACCATCATAGGATGCGGTTCTAGTTACATACTCAAATCCATCATAAAATCTTATGTATCAAACCACAAGTCACCAAACATCACCAATCACCCGATTCCATCAAAACTTATCTTCTTTACCGGTTAAGGTCCTAATTCGTAATCTTGCGGGTAAACTCTGTGAAGCTATCAAACTCTTACTCCGGTATACCAAATCACTTAGCCAACAAGTCAATCACCAAAAATCGGCTGTGATTTGAATTGGCTTTTGATGGGAAAATTAGGTTATAAATAACAAAGCCAAAATTATTGATGGATGTTGCAAAAAGGGAGAGTGTTGCTTTTGGAGGAAAGATAAAATTAGTCAAGTACTCAATGAGTATTTGAAAAGAGATTGATGGTGTGCGAGTGAAAATCAGGTTGAGAGGATCAAATGACAATAGTGAGAGAACCGGTAGTGTCCATACCGACATAGAAGAAGTGAAGAAAATTGCAGAGAAGACAGGCATAGAACCAACAAAGTGTTGTACTGGTGAAGAGCAATAGAACAGCAGAGAGAAGAGGTAACTGGAAGAGAGAACCAATAGAGAGATAACTGATGGTGAACTGGATAGAAGATCAAGTAGAAATATTTGAAGACGAGTTAAATAATTCATTTGTAACAAGGCTATTAAGTTGTAAATAATATGTTTTGTATTCACTAAGTTGGAGCTCAGTGTAGGGGTTGTAGCTCCTTGGGTTGGTGCTCGTTGGGTTGGTGCCCTAAACATTATAATCAGAGATTGACTGTGAGGTTGGATTGGAGTAGTCATCTCCAGTAGCATTTCTCACTGAGGTTTTTCCCATCTTGAGTTTTCCTCATATATGTTGGTGTTGTGGGATGTCCCTTTATGTGTGAGTGCATTTGTGATTAGTCTCCCCACTAACCGGTAAGTCTACATTCAGTTAGATCTATTAATCGATATACTCACATAGGGTTGCTAAAGGGAAAAGTTTGAGAACCACTGATTCACCCCCCCTCTCAGTGGTGCATTGTATCTAACAATGCCAACATTGACATCAATAAGAAAACATCAATGCAACACATAAGCAATTCATCCTAATTGCGAACAAAAATTACATCTAATTAATTAAGTTAGGGAATTCTTAAAATACATGTGAGTTATTTATTTTTTTTGTTTAATAACATGAGAATTTTTGGTTTAAATATTCAATCCAAAATTAGCAAAAACATCTAGAATTTAATCCCTCGAACTTTATGTAGTAATAAGAAACCCTAGTTTTAATGATTAATTTCTCTTCCATTATTATTGCATTCATTGATACCCTAATTAAATTTGAGTTTTTATTAGTGTGAGATAATTAATAGCAATTTATTATATAAACCAACCTATTATAACATTACCCTAAAATGATCCTTTTCATTTACACCTCTAGACAAGGAAATAAAATCATTAAATGAGTCTATGATATGTAAAATAGCTTGTAGAGCCTTTTCTATTTATATTAAATTCTACCACAATAATGAGATAATAGATGTAGTGTCAAACCTTAAATATGAACTACATGATTTTATATTAAATAATCATGACTATCTAACAAACACTATATTACAATATAATGACCATATCCCATAAATATAATTTCTAATCATTTATATTAAATCAATCATAAATCTAATACATGCCCTATTACTATCACAACAATCCCATCTTAAAAAAGAGAGAACAAGACCTAAATTAAAATAACTCTTTGATGATAGCTAAAATAATATATAAAAATCACTTAAAGGTGATACAAATAATATGAGTTCAATCCTCTCAAACTCACATGCTTAACCCACAATAATAGAAAATAATATTGAGTTAATATAGGAATAGTATGTAATGATGGGAAAATTGTTCACGTCCTTTGATAAAGGTTTGCAATTGGAAAAAATGGTTTGATCCCCTAGCCCATGAAACTAAAATGGTTTGCACCCTCACACTTTTCTTGGGTTTAAGCTAATTTGTCTTTAAATCTAACTATCCAAATATCCAAATATTGGTGGTAAGAATGATAGCTATTAGGATTCAAAGTTTGATAATAATTGATTATAATTACATGAAACCTTCTTTTGATATCATTGAAAATATTGGATAATTAGAGTTCTTACTAAAATAAAAGCTCAAAAATATGCTTAAATCAAATTGGTAGCAATAGATGTAACCATTGCATGAATGAAACTCAAGGAACATGTGACTAGTAATGGCATGTAAAAAATGAATCTCTTTGCATTCTTCATTTGAATAAGTTGACTTAATTGATAATATTCATCACTTGCATTAGCATGCAAATTTATGTTAAATAAATTTGAGTATGGTTTTGGGTATTGTTGTGGCTAAAGTTGAACTCCAAAGAAGTATCATGAAACTTATTAGTCCATCATAAAGTATAATAGAAATCTATAGTAAACTTAGCTTCAACCAATGAAGTAACATGAAATAAACAAAATAAATAAGATTATACTTCCCATGATTTACACCTCATTGTGTCCTAACTCCACTGTTCTTGGTTGCAGATGATTTTGCTCTCAGACAAGCATTGGTAGCTTCCAAGATGGCATGTGAAGAATGGATTGATATTTAACTGATACTATGATATGGAAATGATATTAAGCAAACATGCTGTGAAAATTATTTATGCTTAAAACTCTAAAAATGCAATTTGCTTTAAACTCAAACTCAGAGATGCAAGATAAAGACTCCTAGAATGACTGTATAATTAGCTATTAGACTATTAGTTTCAAAAATGGCTTAAGAGACCTCTATTTATAGATTTTTGAGTGCATAAGCTTAGGTGGTAGAGTTCAATGGTCATGATCAAATCTTGTAATTTTGGATGGCTATGAGCAAGAGGTTGAGATGTGAGAGAGAAAGGTGAAAGATGTTCCTCGTACTCCTACAAGATGGAGGAAAAGGTGGAAAGAGAAAGCTAGTGTCATTCATCTCACCTTGACTGAGAATGCAAACTAAGAGAATATAGGATAGTTGGAGAAGATTTAGGGATAAGAGGACAAGTGGACTCAACTTCCTCCAAAGATGTAGGAAGGTTGGAGAGAATGTAGGGAGGTTGAGGAATGTGTGTACATACACGTTATTTGGTGAATGAAATGAATGTTGAAGGTAATGATATATTAATATCAAAAATATTAATATCTTTAGCCACGTGATGGATGCGTTGGCAATTAAGAAGTGATGTGGAGATGAGGGTGAGTTGGAAAAGGGAGATTAAATAATTAAGAAATTATTTAATTAAGAAGACTGTAGGATAGTGGATAGAAGTATAATCATTAAATATTAGATATTTAATTGATTAGAAGAAAGGCTAAATGAATTAATTAATAAAATATTTTAATTAATTAATATAAGAATGAATTAAATAAATTAATCTTTTCAAATTAACTATTTAATAGAAGAATAATTATCAAATAAATATCTCATAGCCAATTTTATGTGTATACATTTTGCCCCTCTTTAAAATATTGTTGAGACAACATTGTTTGAAAGATTAAATCAAGTCTTGATAATGCACTTACCAAAGACCTCCTGAGTACGACCCACTAGTGAGTGACCTATCCCAAGCTTGTTTGTGGCTTTTTGTATAAATTTTCATGTTTTTCGCATGTGTTAGGGCTAGTTTTCAAAATTTTCTGATTTTTCCATTTAAGTTTAGCACATTTGCATCGTAATTGAGCACATTCATTGTTTTGGGTCACACATCTATTATTTTAGGGCATATGCTCTGTTTGTTCTCACTTTTATTAGGAATGTTAGCACATTTGTAGGTTTAACACCTTTGTGTGATAAATTCACGCATTTGACTGAATTGATAGCACATTTGAATGATTTAGCATATTTGTTCGTTGGGTTTGTGCAAATTATAATTTGGTTAACGCTTTTGATTAGTTTAGCGCTTGTGATGAATAGAATAGCACATTTGAATGGTTGGATAGCGCAGTTAGTTAAAAATTGAATTTGTTTGATTTTGTCAATCTTAAAATTCAATCTGATGAAATTTGATGTGTAATTGGATAGTTTGATAGACGATTGATGTCTAATTGATAGAGGATTTGATAAATTTGATCGATAAGATAAATGATTGATTGATTTGATTGACTGAAAACCATAATAGATGGTTTGATTTGATTTGATATCTCTAAGAGGATGATTCATTCTCTGATGAAGAGCGTGATAGATTTGATTGAACACATTGATTGATTGTGTGATTGATCATTTGATTTAATTATTTGATAGATTAGTGATCTATTAGATTTGATAGATAGATGATTGATAGAGATCAAATTCTCTTGTATAAATAGGAGAAACTTGATGTTCTCCAGTGTCGGGATAGATTCCTGATCATGTGCCATTTAGTTCCAGTGCTAACACAAGATGAGATTAGACATATAGATGCATGTGGATTACATAACCTCTTGTATATGCCCAAAATTACACATAACAGGGGGTTATTGACTACATTAGCCAAGAGATGGCATAGTGAGCATAACACATTTCACCTACCCACTTGTGAGATTAGTGTGACACTTGAGGATGTCTATTGGATCTTACACATCCTCATGACTAGTGAGTTAGTCTAGTACAATTACCAGGATCTTGGATTGATAAAATATTGCAAAGCCATGTTTGCAGATGACAACATTGATGGAGGAGAGATTAGATGGGAGGACATGATTATGCACTATGAGAATCTCCTAGTGATTCTTGCAGGATTGATTGGCAGATTCATTGTACTAATAGGAGATCTCAAGGTTTTGTTGTTGGTTGGGGTGGGATCTAGTTGAGCATGATGCAGTATCGGACTTGTTATGCATGGGGTGTGTGTATGCTTGCACACTTATATCATGATCTACATCAGGTTGTTTATGACAAGAGCGCTAGTCTGTCGACTAGATTTATACTACTACATATTTGGTGTTGGGAGCACAATATTGTTGTTACCCAGCCTATTCATGATAGAGTTCATAGTGAGGGCCCGCCATATGTATATTTGTACAAAGGTACCCTTACTTATCTGAAGCTGGGTAAGATGGAGTATTGGTGATGGGTTTTAGACTCCATGGATACTATGATTTGGAGACCATATATTGATTGTGAGCCTTGGATGGAGGATGCTCAGACTTTGCCATTGATTTTACAGAGTAGGTATTTGATTGGTCACACTCCTTATATTATTGAGCTACAGTTGTTTGGTCACATTTTGTGATAGTTCGGGATTATTCAGCACATACCTTTTGGTGTCACCATGTATGCATGATGATACAAGGATAGGCAAGATTGGGGCCCTTCTTTATCTTTTGAGATATCATATGTAAAGTTTTTGACTGTGCCGATGGTAGCTTATGATTTGAGATTACACATTTTGGATGTTGGGGTCACAACAGATGATGCTCAGTACATACTTGCACACCCTTTTCCTTGCATCATTGATCCAACATACCCTCATCTAGCTCATGAGATGAGGAGGATAATTTAGATGATCATGTTGTTCGATGACGGAGATGCAGATGAGAGCTAAGAGTTGCATGAGAGGCCGGGGGAGATGGGGGAGATGATGGTGGAGATGGGAGAGGAGGGAGATGAGGGTGGAGGGGAAGCCTAGTGAGAGTCCAAGAAGGACCTTTTCACATAGGTTGGAAGGGTTGGGAGGGTAGGAGGAGTACTTCCTCTAATAGGTAGAGATGTAGGATGGATTGGTTGGGATACAGGTAGAGGAGAGCTTAGAACAGCGAGAGGATTACCCTCTCTAGGACTAGGTAGAGGCGAAAGATTATACAGGGGTCGAGGGAGAGGTATTGATTTTGGTCAGATTCATCTAGATCTATGGGTTAGTGTAGCTTGGGGTGGTTGGGATGAGAGGAAGATTCAGAGGAACACGTGCCTCTTATTCGATGATGGATCATGAGAGCTACTCGGATGGAGACTCAAGCAGGTGGAGATGAGGGCATGCAGGATGCACCACAATAGGATGTGCCACAACAAGAGACCATAGATGAACTTACAACATAGATATAGTAGCTTAGGGCATAGGTACAAGAACTCACTATTGAGAGGGATAGAGTTATGAGGAGACAACAGGATACACAGGCTTTCCTTGATCATATTCAGTAGGTTGGATCTGGCACTCTCTCAGTTGATACTATTAGAGCACTGTATCGGGCTCGAAAGGAGATAACCTATGGGCATTGATGATATGAGGATCTAGTTTTAGAGAGCCAGAGAGTTGCAAGATATGTGACTACTCTTGTATCCGGCAGGATGGATACCAGCAGTGGCGAGGTTATGGGGCCTCTTTAGAGGAGTAGGGATTGAGGAGTAGGTCCATCTGGAGGATCGTCTCACCCATGGCCACAAAGATAGACAACATCAGATGGTAGTAGTATAGGACAACCTTGATTTGAGACTTGAACTTATCTTGTATTTGTATCATTGTGGCATTTGTACTTTATTGATTATGGTGATATCCTTGTATACTTGGACTTTTTATTGTTTTATGATGATATGCAGACATAGACCATATATGATGTTGATGATTCATGATTTATTATATAAATGCTACTCTATATGATGATGAGTTATATGCATTGATTACATAGATTATATATGCAATGATTAGATGGATGATTTTATGATGTTCTTTGTTCATGGATGATATGATGATAATCTTTCCTTTCCTTTATATTTCTTGATGTTCTCTTGATGATATGATGATGATCTATATGATGTAATATTATTTTCTTTACCTATATGAAAATGATTGTGGAAAAATGCTTATATATGCAAATGGATGTTATTATGAATATGCGTGTGATGATATGATGATGAAATGAAATGCATTTGATTTTTTATTTGATAATCATGGATGCAAATGTTTATATTGATATCTTAAATGATATGCTTGATGAGACTCATCTAATGGATGCCTATTATGATGAATATGCATATGTTAATGAGATGATATTGTGATGCTTATAAATGTGATATTATGATCACAATGAGATGCTTATAATGATATGATAGATGAATCTAAAAGATGCAATTAAATGATCTTTAATGGATATAATGAACTAATGATTACTAGATGCAAAATGATGATGAAATTAATGCAACTAATAATTACAAATGATCAATGAAATGCAATAATGAAATACAAATGATATTTTGTTATGATTGAATGTAAACTAATGAAATGAATGATGACGATTAATATGTAAACCTAATGATTTTAAAGATAAATGAACCTAAAATGATCAATTCAAATTGTTTTTGTTTGTCCAAGCATACTCAATCTTTATTTATGACCGTTGATCCCTGAATGAAATGGGATGAATACTTATAATGCAAATGATAATTAATCTAAATGATCTATCTAAAAAGATACTTCCATTCTTCACATGCTTTCTTGTAATAGTGCTTGATTTCATCATTGAGCTTTTAAATGTTGTAAGAAAATACAAGAAAAATGACATAATGATTCAAGCTGACCTGAGTCTTTCTTACATATATTTTGATATAGCAAGTTTATACAAGCAACTTGATATAATGAATCAAGTTGACTTGAGTATTTCTTGCAGAATAGGTAAGGATTATCCCCTTTCATGCATGACTCAAAACGTCTTCCATGATCTTTTTCAAATCATATCCTTAGACAAGTACATACCTTAGTAAGAGATAAAACCACAGACAACAAACAAAGAAAATAATCATGCCCCATCCTAGCTTCTCTAGTCATGGACATCATCGAATGTTATAGAGTACATGATTAGCAAAAATCAAGATATAAACACTAAATCTTATGTGTCATTCATATGTTCTCATGGTCATTAACTGATATAATCATCTTGATGGATGATCATTGATAATCCTTCGTTACTTGTTGGTTTAAATATTTGTATTCTGAATGTCACAATCCACTTGTTACAAATGCCTTGATCTTCGTTGCTTGTTGTTCATCATCTATTTCAAAACCCTAAGTGTTTTTAGTTTTTTCTAAATTTATTGAATGTTTTTGGATTTTCAAAGATTTAAAAGGTCACCTTAGCAAAAGGATTTTATGATTTTCCCCCCAGCGGAAACAAAATTTATTACAAATGTATGAAAAAATGATCCAAACCATGGTGGGATGCAAAACAGATATGATTAATTCTGATAAAATATAAGACAATGACTATGCTAAGTATGTCAAAGATTAATAACTTGTTTGATAAGCTGCATATTTCTTGCTAATGATTCAGAGAAATGGATGCGAAAGATAGAGTGAATATACGAGGATGGATGGATGCAATAGGATGGATATATGCGATAGGATAGATGGATGCAATAGGATAGATATATATGTGCAAAGTGATCTCATAGATGGAAGAACCCACTTTTAGATAGCGCCTATTTGCCAGGTTTTCACCATCTAAATTTATTGCATTTTTTCCATATTTGATTTTTTTTAACTGTTTTCGCTGTTTTACACTATTTGTGATTAATTTTTTTTTTTTGCTTTTTAGGGATTTTTGTTGCTTTTCTGATTTTTAGGCTTTTTCTATTTTTTCACTATTTTTGGTACTTTTCTGTTGATACATTTAATAGAATTCCTTTAGATGCAAATATTGATAGGCTCATGAAACCAATCACCTTCTAGCAGAGATAATTTGTATGCTCCTAAACCATATGCTTCTACCACGACAAAGGGACCTAACCCATTTGGCTCAAATTTACCTTTTTTTTCTCGATCTTGCTGATTTCGTGGATTTTCTATTAAGACTAAATCTCCAATCTGGAAAATTATTGGCTTAACTTTATGGTTATAACTTCTCGCCATTCTTTGTTGATATGCCTTCAAATGATCTGAAGCATTTTGGTGATGCTCCTGAATCAGTTCAAGCTATTGAAGTCTAGAGGCTTGTTGTTCTTCTTCTAGAATAAGACCTTTCAAGGATACTCATAGAGAAGGTATCTCTACTTCTACTAGTAATATGGCTTCTAATCCATAGAGTAAGAAATACAAAGTTGTCCCCGTTGGTGTACGGATGCTAGTTCTGTATGCCCAAAGTACAAGATTTAGCTAAATATGCCAGTCTTTACTAGCTTCATTGACTATTTTCTTGAGGATTTTTAGGATTTTATTGTTTGATGCATCATCTTGACCATTTCCTCATGGATAATATGGTGTAGAAAACCTGTGTTGGATATGAAATCTCTCACATAGTTCCTTTACATCGTGATTCTTAAATGGTCTCCCATTATCAGTGATGATGGTCATAGGGACTCCATATCGACAAATTATATAATTGAGGATGAGTGATGATATTTGTTTTCCTGTCACCTTTGTCAAAGGCACTTCTTCAATCCATTTAGTGAAATATTAAGTAGCAGTCAAAATAAGATTATGTCCATTAGAATATGAAGGATTTATTTTACCCACTAGGTCAAGTCCCCATTGAGAGAATGGCCATGAACCTTCCATAGGATGTAGTTCTTATGTTGGTGCATGAATGAGATTCCCATGGATTTGACATTGTTTGCATCTCTTAGCATATGTAAATGAATCTCTCTCCATAGTAGGCCAATAGTAACCCAAATGAATAAGTTTCTTGGCCAGTGTTAAACCACATGAGTGTGTGACACAAATACCTATGTGGACTTCGTTAAAAACTTTCTCAGACTCTTGTTGTACAAGACATCTCAATAAAGTACTATCTAAAAATATTCTATATAAGGTATTAGCGGTATAACTGAAGGATTAAATTTATTTTAAGATTGCGGGATAGGTCAGGAGGAAGGATATTATCCTTTAGGTATCGATAATTTTTGTTGTATAAGGATTGATTGGTTCTAGATATATGGAAAATCATGTGGGTATTTTGGGATTCAATGGTAGGATTCAAGATATCTTCCACCAAGAGTTTGTAACACTATTGATTTTCTTGACTATGCAAAAGAGATTCTATTGTAGGCATTGCATCTGCTACTTTGTTCTTATTTCTTGGGATCTGAATGAATGATATTTCTTCAAAGTGCACCTTAAATTCTTCAACTAGTTGTTTATAGGGCATCAACTTGTCATGATCTTTAGTTTGATAATCATCATTTATTTGATTGATTATGAGTTGTGAATCGCCATAAACATGCAATTCTTTTATGTTTCATTGAATAGCCATTTTAATTCCAATAACCAATGCCTCATATTCTATAGTGTTATTTGTGCAGGGGAACCACAGTCTATATGATTTTGGAATTGTATGTCCTTGAGGTGTGATGAATAAAATTCCAGCACCTGATTCATGTTGTGTATTGGAACCATCAAAATACAACTTCCAAAAATTTGTGCTAACTGTCAAAATGTCTGCATCAGGAAATTTGATGTGCAATGGTGTGTCATCTTGCAGGGGTACTTCAGTCGATTGATCAGAAATGACTTGACATTTGATATCTTTGTTAGCAATATATTCTATATCAAACTCACTTAGTATCATGACCCATTTAGCCAATCTTCCTGTCAAAGTTGACTTGCTCAACAAATACTTCAGTAGATCTATTTTTGCTATTAATTTGATTTAATGAGTCAACATATAGTGTCACAATTTTTGAGTTGCAAATACAACTGCTAGGCATGTCTTTTTAATTGACGTATAGTTCAATTCATAGCCTACAAGTGTTCTGTTGATGCAATACATTTCTCTTTCTTTTCATTTTTCATCATTTTGTGTTAAGAGAGCTCCTAGTGATACATTTGTTGTTGATATATGTAGGATTTTGCCAAGATCAAGGACACAATGAAAAGCATAAAAAGAGAGACAATAGAATGACAAGAACAAAACTATATTCTCATCAATATGCAAAATGATCAACTGGATTAACCAATACAATGAATATAGGCCTTCTTAAATAGGCAAGGCCATATGGATGTACGAGCACACAATTATGACATGTGGCTCAATGAGAAACAAGGGTAGGTAAGAAATACTAGGGGTAGGTAGGAGAAATAATATAATATTCCACAAGAGGTGGATGACCCACCAAATGTGGAGTGTAACAGCAAAATAAGACCACAAAAGGTGGAATTTCTCCTACAAGCTCTATCCCTATGTGCACAATTCCCTAAGTGTCTCAAATCCAAACTACGATGAGATGCATTATCCTAAGTTAACTTAAGTAAAGTGTAATAATATCCAAAATGAATATTTATTTACACGAACAATATATAAAGCAACAATGGTTTTCCTTTGATTGATGATACCAGTACTAGAGGATTCACCAGATATTCTTTGATTTGCAAAAATGATTCCTCACATTTCTGATCCCATTTGAATGGAACATTCTTGTGTAATAGATGAATGAATGGATGACATCTATCTGCTAATTGAGCAAAAAATATTTTGATCAATTACAATCTCACTTGTAGAGAACACAATTGACTTATGTTCTTAGGTGACTCCATTTCCATGGTAGCTTTGAATTTTTCAAGATCTACTTTAATTCTATGAGTTGATATAATATACCCAAGAATTTTTCCAGAGGTTACTCAAAATGCACATTTCTTTGGATTCAATCTTAACTGATATTGTTCAAGCCTGTCAAAGATCTTTCCCAAGATGCTCAAATGTTCTTTCCTTGTATGAGATTTTGTAAGTATGTCATCTACATAATCTTCCATAAATGTATGCATCATATCATGGAAAATTGTTGTCATGGCTCTCTGATAAGTTGCTCCTGCATTCTTGAGCCTGAATGGCATGACATTCCATTAGTAAGTACCCCATACAATAGTGAATGATGTCTTTTCTTGATCTTTAGTGGTGATTCTTATTTTATTGTATCCCAAGAATCCATCCCTTAATGAAAACATCTCATGACCTATTGATAAGTCTACAATTATATCAATGTTGGGCAGTGGGAAATCATCTTTTGAACATGCTTTATTCAAATCTCCAAAATTTGTGCAGACTCTTATGCTTTTATATGGCTTTGACACTGGCACAATGCTTAAGACCCATTCTCGATAGGTGACAGGTCTTATGAAACCCACACCCAATAGTTTTTTTAGCTCTGCTTTGACAAGGAGAGTGATATGTGGATGTATCTTCCTTAGCTTTTGTTGAGCTGGTTTTGCTTTTGGATCTATATTGAGATGATGCATGATAAGATCTGGATCAAGTCCTGGCATGTCTGCATAGGACCAAGCAAAATTTATCTATCTTTGTTTGAAGACTTCTATGTAGTCTTTCCTCTCTTCATTTGATAATGATGCAGGAGGATGAAGGACCTTAGGGTCCTTTAATGTACCAATGTTTATTGATTCTGTTGGCTCTATTAAAATAACAAATCTCTCTTGAAAATATTTAGGGAGGGTGTCAAACTTTTCATCTTCTGGCACCTTAGAGAGGTTTTCATCATCAGATACATCCTTTATTTTTCCTCTTGATTGATCTAGCGTTGCCATAAAATGGTTTTCAACACTATCTCTTTCCTGGTTTTATTTCAATACTAGAAATTTTGGCACTCTCTTGACTACAAGAAGTGTTACTTGATTCACTGACGAAAGATATCTTAGGTTTTAATGGTTCAATAACATTAAGATATATAGTTAAATCATGATCATTGTAAAAGACATCCAATTTTAGGGTTTTCTAGGTTATCCCAATCGATCAGCTTTGGATGAATCAGGGGTAGGTCATAGTCATCATCATTGTTGGGTGTTTCAAGGTTCATGACGTAATAGTTATAGTTTGGCATAGAGTAGGTAATGTCATAGATAGAACTCTCTTGAGGATAGTCTCTCCCAAGTGCTATCCAATTAGCTCTAACAAAATCAGGATTGGTATTTTGAGATTCACTCTCAAGTGACTCATCATCTGACATTTGTCCCTCAAATGAATGAATTATATCAACACATACATCTTTGATACTATAGGTTCCTTATTGATTAACTTCAATAGATTCATTTGTGGCTTAAAGTTGTCATATTTGTGTACTTGACATAGAGGATTGTTTTTCTATCTTTTTTCTTCTCTCGAACTTAGCTTCTTTTGGACTAATAGTCATTCTTTCTTGATTTTCTATTAGTTCTTCTATGGTTCTTCCCTACCTTAGTATTTTTTTCTCAATATTTGATATAGATTTGATATTCTGTTGATCTTTTGATGATTTATTAATGACTATTTGTGTTTCTTGTAGTGTCAGTTTTTGATCTTTCTCATCTTCTCTCCTTTGTTGTCTTGAATATGCCTCCTCTTTGGAATTTTGATTTCATATTGTCTTCTATCCAACTCTATTCTTTGTTTTGTGAAAGATGAGTCTTGATTTGTAATAGTTACTTGTTCTTCATCCTTTTCTTCACTCGATATATAAGATGATGGATCTAGACCCCATTCATATTCGTTTGAACCTATTTCCAAATTATTGTCTAGAATCACACCACTATACTTGACAGGAATGTTATATGGTGAGAAGAGTTCTTTTATTTTGGCCATCTATTCTTTCACTGCATCTGCAATATCTTGATCAAGTTCCGTTCTTTCTTTTATTCCTTGAACTTGTTTGCGAGATTCTTCTTCTCTTTTGATAGCAAGTTCTTCCCGTTGTTTCTCATATTCTTCTTGTTTCTATTTGTTAGTTATTGTCTCTGCTTCTTGATGTAGCCTTTCTTGCCATGGTTCTTCTTTAGGGATTTCTTTCCTTTGCCACTTTGGATGTTGATAATTGTGTTTCCTTTGCTTTGACTTGGGATACCCAAGTCCTGATTTATCTTCTTTAGATTGTGTGTGAGGATAAATAGGTTCTGAAATACCTTCTTGTTGCTTGCCAATTGGTCCTTTTCCTTCATATCCCATCTTTTGCATGATCTTGTAACCATTTCCATATTGTCTCATGGAAATATCAACTCTTGCAACTGTTGCTATGGTTTCATTTTCATCTCTGTACAACCAAATAAGAATGTCTTTAGCTTCAGCTTCTTTTGCAAGTGTTCCTGCTCTAATAAATGCTCCATTAAACATTTCAACTAATTTCTGTGTGATTCTTGGTTGATCCATTGTAAGTTTTCCATAGGATTTAGGTGAAAGTGGTAAATTATGCAAAGAATATTTTCCCACTCCTTCATCATTTAATTTGAAATTTTTATCAAGGTTTTCCCATAATTTTTCTTGAGTTTCTTTAGTAGGATAGATTGCTTCTCTATTATGTAGAACTCTTGCATCTTGTGTTGGTTTTAGATTATTACAATATTGACTGGAATATGCTGCTATAGTGATTTCTTGTACATTATGAGCAAATTTAACACATTGGTGATAGGTGGAAGGAACAACTTGCATGTCATGAATCCATGGTCTTCCTAGAAGAATGTTATAAGATAAATTCAAGTCCATAACCTGGCACAATGTCTCTCTTTCCACAAGTCCTATTTTGATTGGCAACACCACAATACCTTTAGAAGAACACTCTTCCTCATCAAAAGCCTTGATAGTTATTTTCTTTTTTGAATCTACTACATTTTATGAATATCCCAAAGCCTTTATTAAACTCAATGCACAAATGTTTCAGCCTACTCCACCATCTATGAGTACGCATTTGATATAGGTTTTATGAATGGTGACTTCAACATGAAAGGGATCATTATGAGGGTGTTGCAAGGATGCATCATCATTTTCAAAAAAAGGATAAGCAATGTGGGGTTATGATGTGTCCCACCATGTTTTGAAATTGATCCACATCCAGGTCTTTTGAAATTGTTGTTTTCATTAGAAATTTTTCCAATATTTCCTTATGCATAGGTGAAAATTTTAGGATCTCCAAAATTGATATTTGGGCGGGTATCTTTTGCAATTGTTCCACTAAGTTGTATTGTCTTTAAGTTGATGTTGATTCATTTGTTATACCTAGATATGTAACCTTCACTTTTCTTCTTGTAATAACATTGACTGGTTTTGAAGGTGCTTTGTCTTTGACAATGATGGCATTTACCATATCATCATATGTGTAAGTGTAGTTTACTTTTGCTTTTCCTTTGTCATCTTTTGGTTTGTATTGTTCACCTTTTTCATAGTTTGGAAGTGGAGTTCTAAATGCCTGATGTGATTCATTTGTCTTATGACCATCCACTATGATAGTTCCATTATCGATTAAATCTTGAATAAGGTGCTTCAATCTTTGACAATCATTGGTTTGGTGTCCTTTGTTTCGATGATAATTGCAAAAATTATTGTCATTCCACCAATTAGGTTTGACTTGAGGTTCATAATTTCTTGCTTCTTGTAAGGTAATCAATTTATTTGCAAGAAGAGTTTTCAAAAATGATTCCAAGGGTTCCCCAATGTTTGTGAATTTCCTATGAGGATTGGGGAAGAAAGACTTAGATCTATTGTTCTCTTGATTGTTATTGGTTGATACTTTACCTGATAAGTTGAAGATTAGTTGTTGTTTGGTAGCATTGCTATCATCATTTCTTCCATTGGTAACATTCCTATTCTTTGACCAAAATTTAGGTTTGTCATTGTTATTGTTACCATTGTTGTAGTTGTAGGAACTATTGTAAAGTTTTAACTCTCATTTCTTTATCATTGCATCTTCTATCTTTAGACCATTTTCAATCATTTTAGAAAAAGGAGGACATTGCATTTTAAGATGGTAACTCATTTCACTGATAAGGTTGTCAATGAATATGTCCATTTTCTCTTGATCGGCTACATCTCTTGGATATCTATTGAACATTCATTTACATCATTGTAAAAGACCATGAAAGGTTCATCATTATTTTTCTTGACATTACATAGATCTAGCATTGTTATCTCATTTCTTATGTTGTAGGAGTATTGTGAGATAAATCCATTCACAAGTTCTTCAAAAGATTTAATTCCATATGGTAGTCTTGAGAACCATTCCATTGATTGTCCACTTAAGCTTCAAGGGAATAGACACATCAGGTAAGTTTCATCATGTGTAAATTCCATACTCATGGTGCAAAATTCCCTAATGTGATCTTGATCAGATCTTCTGTCATATTTATCATATTTAGGGATTTCACAATGTTGTGGGAATGGTATCATGTTTAAACTCTTGTCAAAAGGATATGGGTAGATGTCCAATGAATATTTCTTGGAACTTGTTTCATTCTGCATATCCTGTATTTGTTGTTGTAAGGTTTGCATTTGTTGAGCGAGAGTTAACAAAGGATTATCAATACAGGTTCTCCTTGCATCCTCATAAGTTCTTCTATCACCATGCTCTCTTCTTGTATCATCATGGTATTTTCTTGTTTTATCTCCTCTTGTTTCCTCATGATTTACTCAATTTACATCCTCGTTATTGGGATCATCAGTGTTTTTATTGTTACTTGTCTCTACATCTTGTTTCAAACTTTCTATGTTAAAGTCTTGTGGCAATTTAGCTATTGATTTTGCCAACATTAGGATGTAATTCTCCTTTTGTTTTTCCAATAACTTTCCCATTAGTTTGTCAAATTTATAATCTTATTCAAGGTCTCTAATGGTATTATTTACTACTTCTTCATCAACATCTGTGCATCCAAATTGATGAAACGTTGGATTTTCCTCTTCCATTTGTTTTTTTTTTCTTCTGAATTGCTCGTATTGAGCTCTAGTCCAAACTGGCATGTGATTGATTTGGACTTATCAAGTTTTTATCTTCTAAAATGTCACTTAATAAGTGATCACTAGTTTAGGAAGATAAACTTTGTTGATTTTATCACTGTTATTAGTGTATTGCTATAAAGTGTCTTATTATTGAAAGACACGTGCTTGCAAAAGTTCTCCATCAAATTCCCTTCCATAACCATGTAAATAGTGAAAAAAATGATGTAGGAATATCCTATGTTTTAACAAGATTTTGTGATTGATGTACAAGAATCTTGCCTTCTTCAAAGTAGCCTTATAACTCTAAGGTTTTCTTTTCTTAAGGCGACATTTAAAAGTCATATAAGCATATGATGGTTTACAAGTTTGTTTGATTCCAATGTGAGTGCAATATTTTCTTTGATATAACCTAGGTCCAAAAAGGAATGATATATCCAATATAAAGAACAAAGATTGATAGGATCTAGTTTTGTGATAAAGGATTTGATGTATCCTGATGAGAAACTGATAATGATGTTGATTTTTGCACTTGAAGTGGTTGAATCACTAACTTGTTGGATGTTTTATGCTTATGAAAACCTTTGGAAATAGCATGTTTGATTGATAACCTAATTATTTGACTAGTTTGAAGACCTGTGATAGTTAAAGAAAAATCTACTCAAAAAAGGGTATCTGGAAATGATATTGAATTTTTGGTCTGATATGAGGAAATGCTCATTGTTATAGATGTAGAAAAATGTTTGCGCTAACCTATTGATAAAAATTGCTAACCTGCACGACAAATGCCTTTTTTTGTGGGATAAAAGTGCTCCTCTATATCATAAATGTGCTAAACTATGGTGCAAAAGCATTGTTTCAGGTGTAAAAGAGTTGTTTTAATGAGCAAATGCATGATTCTAGAGTTTAAAAGTGTTGTATTATTGATCAAAAGCATTGTTCTACGTAACAAATGCATTGTTCTTTGTAACAAATGCGTGATTCTATCCGTGTTAAAAAAAATTTAATTTTCCAGCAAGTTGTATTTTTTACTCATTTTAGAATGATGATTTTTCAAGTTTTTTACCATTTTGAGAATGTTTTGTAGACACAAAAGAAACAATGTTTGGAAAGCAAAGTGCACAAGCAAGCACAAAACTTATGGTAGGCTGAGACAATAATTGTTGAATCTCCCATGGGGTTTTCCTCGAGGCTACACTATTCAAAGCAGCTATTTAGGTGCTTGACCCCACTGGCTCCACCCTCGACACTCACTTCTCCAGGGCAGCCAAACACCAATTTCCATGAAAAATCCCCATGACAAACTTTATATCTCTACTAAGAATCGTATGTATGTGAGAAGCTTCAGAGGCCCGACCTCCTACGCCAATAATTAGAAGGATTTTGAAAGCTAATACAAATGGTTTTTAGTAAGGGCTCCTGGTCATATGGACATACATGCATCACTTTACACTTTGTAAATACAAAAGGTTCCCAAGCTATGGAGGTTACACTCCATAGGGTTTATGGTGAAACATAGTGTCAGTATGAACTAATGAGCACATGTTGTTCATCAATTTCGTCTGAGACATGATTTATTTAGAGTGGATCAAAAAGACTCATTATTAGCCTATTTCCACTTGGGTCGTTCCCCTCTCACTGGCCCCCTGAAGAAAGCTCGGGTAGGCAGACCCTCTCAAGGTTACACATAAAGGAAGTAGGTATGGTTTTCTGATCACCGCATGAGGGCGAGAGCATACTCTTCTACTACTTCAACAAGCACATAAGATAAAGGTTTATTTTAAGCCTTCTAAAATCTATGTGCAACTACTTTAAAGAAGACACTCAAATGCAAGTTGCATGTTGTTGATTATCCTCCTGGTTAAGCTAGATGAGAAAAAAGTATGATGTTTTACTTCCCAAAATACTCCTAATTAAACATTGGTAGCTTCCAAGATGGCATATGAAGAATTGACTGATAGTTAACTAATACTATGATATGCAAATGATATTAAACTAACATTCTATGAACATGATTTATGCTCAAAACTCTAAAAATGCTATTTGATTGAAACTCATGGATGCAAGATAAAGACTACTAGAATGATTGTAAGATTAGCTATTAGACTATTAGTTTCAAAAATGTCTTAGGAGACCTTTATTTATAGATTTTTGAGTGCATAAGCTTAGGTGGCAGACATCAATGGTTATGATCAAATCTTGCAATTTTAAATGGCTATGAGCAAGAGGTTGAGATGTGAGAGAGAAAGGTGGAAGATGTTCCTCCTACTCCTACAAGATGGAGGAAAATGTGAAAAGATAAGGCAAGTATCATTCATCTCACCTTGACTGGGGATGAAGACTGAGAGAATATAGGATAGTTGGAGAAGATTTAGGGATAAGAGGACAAGTGGACTCAACTTCCTCCAAAGATGTAGGAAAGTTAGAGAGGATATAGGGAGGTTGAGGAATGTGTGTATGTACACATTATTTGGAGAATGAAATGAATGTTGAAGATGATGATATATTAATATAAAAAACATTAATATATTTAGCCACATGATGGATGAGTTGGCAATGAAGAAGTGATGTGGAGATGAGGGTGAGTTGAAAAAGGGAGATTAAATAACTAAGACGACTATAGGATAGTGGATAGAATAATAATAATTAAATATTAGATATTTAATTGATTAGAAGAAAGGATAAATGAATTAATAAATAAAATGTTTTAATTAATTAATAGAAGAATGAATTAAATAAATTAATCTTTTCAAATTAACTATACCAATTTATTTAATTGCTCATAGCCAATTTTATGTGTATATAGGTATAAAGATCTCTTCTATACTTGTTGTATTATTAAATTGTCCACTAATTATACTAAAGATAGTGTATGAGGGTAGATAGGAATCAATAATACATAAATAAAAAAGTGTTAGAGTTTATAGGCTAGGAATATTGCTTCACTCTTCCTCCTAGAAATGATCAAAGTTTTAAAGTGAACCATCTTAGTAAGGGCAAGTCTAAATATTTTAGAGGGGCAAGTCTAAATGTTAACCCTCCTTAAACACAATGACATTATTTATAGTTTTTTTTTGTCACCTTAGTATAAATCTTTCATTTTAAATCACTATAGGTCTTAATTGTTCAATTCTTAAGGTTTATTATATACATCTTTTATAGTTTTATTAGTATAGAACCAAAAATGAGAAAACATTGAATTGAATTATCTACATCTTTAATGAATTAATTTTTATATTAATATCTTTATAATAGTCATCCATGTGTAGTTTTTCTCATTTTATAAATTAATAGTCGATAGTTGGAGTATTTTAATTTAGTTTTAGTTTAAAACAAGGATTCACTCAAGAAGTATGCTATGAAGCTAGGTTAATACCACATGGTTTTATCATGGATTTGGTTGGATTCTAGTCTACTTAAAACTTGACTAACATTTAATTTTTGTTTCCTTTTGTTAAAGCCACTCATGATGATGCCATCATTAAACATTGAATTTAGAATTTCCATAATTATGTGCCTTTCTTTTCTCTTTGTATCCATGATATTTTTATACTAAGTTTATAAATCCTAGGTTTCCTATTTGGTTTATATTTTTACGTCCACCCTTATAAAAATAGACTTTACAAGTTCTTTATTTTATAGAAATTTTTTATATTAAAAATAAACTTTGAAGAAAAAAATTATCAAATTTATAAGGATTTAACCATTATAAAAAATATCATGATAATTAATATTCATTGTATATCAATCTTACCAATTTTTTCAAAGTATAAATTATTTACTCATAATTTTAGAGATTACTCAATTATTGCCTCCAAAGACATGCCATATTCAAAGCTTGAATTCAATTGGTCTTATTAATGATTAGGAGAAACAAACTATGATTACTCACAAAAAATTAATTTCCAAATTGATCTATGGCATTTATACCTTTGATAAAGAACATATGCTATCAACAATATATAGTCATTTCAAGAGGCAAAATTTTCTCTAGTGAAAAACCATTGGTTATTTTTTTGGCATAGGTCAACTTAAGAAATGTTGTGGAACATCTATCACTTGAAATGAGATTGAAATACCTTTATAGGATTGATTTTTACTATGTCTTGAATCTACTAGGATAACTTAGAGTGTTGGTAGGAATGAAGTTTAGTACCTAACTAGCTCTTAGGATATAGGAAGAGTATAATATGGTGAAAGTAAATGTGTATATCTTTGAAGTTGTTGGATTGGAAAATATATTTCATAGAAAGATGTTTTAATTAATTTTTTTATAAAACATATTTTTTCTTCTGTTTGGGTGTACAACTGCTTCAAATATGATAGATTTGTCATATTGGTGGAGCAAAACATTTGCAATGGTATTGAAGAAACACAATTAGAAAGAGTGTTATTAGTGGGGCTTTCATGAATTAAAGAAGATCACTATCTAAGAATATCAATAAATAATGTTGTTCAAACGCTTGAAGGGATTGTTGTGAAACATATTTCTATAAAAATAATGCCAATGAATGTAGTACACCATCCTCTTTGTCTATGTCCTTGTGACCATAAACATTTATTTAAGTGCAATGTAATTTTATTTAATTGTTGATAATGAAAGTTGTTAAATAATATATATACACAATACATATATGTGTGTGTGTGTGTGTGTGTGTGTGTGTGTGTGTGTGTGTGTGTGTGTGTATTATGTATATATACACATATGTATATACATACATACATACATACATACATTCATACATACATATTGTTGGCATTCCACACTCTAGTGAGAAATGATGGTGTTGTCGTTGATGGCAACCTTCCGACAACCTACTGGCAACCTTAGGCAACCACCCGACATTCATTTGGTAAACCACCAGTAGGAATTGACACCGATAGACACTTCATCGATAGCGGCAACAATGCATACCGACACTCCAGCCGACATGAACAAACTTTTGTTTATTGTATTTAATTGTAAATATCTTTTTGTAAAGATGACATGGCATATTGTAATAGACTCATATATACATGAGATCTTGTAAATCATTTTGTAATAAGGATAGTGGATGGAATAAAAGATGAGATATATGTGAATGCATAGGACAAATTTTGTAAAAGATTTATGGTTATAGTAAGAACTTAAACCGGTTCTGAACTTCGCATAGTTGACGTTGATTTGAAGTAGTACATTGAATTGGATTTTCATAATCCATTTTGTAAGTCAGTGAGACTTCTATTTTGTGAGTGAGCAGTGAGCTCTAGGTAGTTGGCCTTCTACATGTGCAGGCCCCTCATTGTAAGTAATATTTATTCATTGGCCAGTGAGTGAATATTGTGGGTCACAAATCCCACCAAGGTTTTTCCCACACTGGGTTTCCTCGTTAAACATCTTGTGTTATGGTGTGTTTTCTATGTTGTCTTCATTGTTCCTGTTTACTTCATTAACTCTTATTTACCGGTACACTATTTTGGAATCCAAAATACTTATTAAGGTTAAATATTCAGTAAACTAGTTAGATATTGATTCACCCCCTGCCCCTCCTCAGTATATTTGGGACTGTCATTAATCCTAACAATTGGTATCAGAGCCTGGTCCTCTATTTTCAAAAGCCTAATAGCTTGAGGAAGATTTTGACACCAGTATAGATGGAGAACTTAAGAAAGCAATTGGAAGGAGCTCTTGTAGACTATGATTCAGAAAATTTGAAGAATATCAAACTTGAAGATGATCTGAGGATTGCATAGGAATTCATTCAAGGACTTCAGGAGAATCTTACCATTGCTAGAAATAAAAGAAAAGAACTTCATGAGAAGATGCAAAGTGATGATGATGAAAAGGAAACTCTTAATGATCTTGTGAACAAATTTAGGCAAGAAAATATGACTATGAGGAATGAAATGCAAGATATGACTACGAGATTTTGTAAAGACATAGAAGACAGAAAGAAGAATGAAGATGACTTGACTAGGAGACTCAATGATGCTGGTAATGAAAATATAAGACTCGGTCATGAAAATGATATGTTAAAGACAGATCTAATTCACATGCAACATGATAAAACTAAACTTATGAGACAGATGGGAATTCTGGAAAAAGAGTTGGCTACTACAAATCAACATAAAGAGAAATTCAAAAAAAGTTTAGACAAACTTGATGATATGCTGAAAAGTCAGAAACCTAATGGAGATACTAATGGACTTGGATTTGAAGTTGGTGAAAGTTTCGGTACTGCAAACAATCATGATCATAGTAAACTAGCAAGACAACCTAATTCTTACAAATTTAATGGGAAATGTTTTAACTATAACAAGTATGGTCATAGAGAAAATCAGTGTAGATCTAGAAACAATTAGAACATTTAATGCACCCACTGGTCAATGTTCCAAATGCAACAAAGTTGGTCATAATTCAGAAAACTGCAAAATGAATGTGAGATGTTATGTTTGTGGAAGATTTGGGTACTTATCTAATCAATGCAGAACACAAACCGCCATAGGATATGGAAAGGACATTCAAAAGAATAATGTGACTTGTTATGCTTGTAACAAGATTGGACATATTGCAAAATTTTGGAAGTAAGACTTCACCGACAAATAATAAAGGACCCAGTTTGAAAGGCAAAGAGAAGGTAGATGAGGTATTACAATAATTTTCAAAACAGTGGATTAGAAAGAGAGATCAAAATGTTGATGAGACTATTCCTTCACTGGTAGAACATCATATTACTCCACCGACAGGAGATTCTTCATCCAGCTAAAAACTAACCCTTTGGGGGTATTGCAACAAGTTGAATATCATGCAGTTTACCCTTGGTTGATGGTGTGAAGATGAATTTCTTCTCTACTGGCAGATGTGTTAAGTTTCACTTAACCGGTGAGCATTTAATGCGATTGTTGAAAGAAAAGACATTATAAATCATCGATTTTCCCTCTTTTTTGATTCACCGAGCATTCAAACTTTCAAAGAGCACAAAATCTGGGCGAAGGCATTCAAGGCGAAGAAGTGAAGTGATTTCTTTCAAGCACTCAACCTTTATCAGGCAGCTTAAGGTATTTTTCAAATGGCTTCCTCTTCTGCTCTGAAATTTATTGAAAACCCTACTGTTGTGGAAGTTGTAAAACGTCCTAGCCCCATTTTCAAAATCATTCCTAAAATAGCTAAACAAGATGATTCCATAGGCACATTTTCAAAAATTCCTAAAGGTGTAGCTTATGCTGAAGACCCTAGAATTTACATTCACTACAATATTGATGAATTAGGTTCTAAGGAAGTATTGAAGATGTTTAGAACCATTATCTATGATGAAAATGGCAATGTCAAACCCAAGCACAAAATTATTGAGACCTTAGGTTTTATGGAAATCTTGGACATCCCTAAATTTCCTAAGGAGGTAGTGAGAATTGTCCTTAGCAGGGTACATGGAGAATTTGCTTTGGCTAGATTCAGTTTGCAAACTCACCAAGGAAGCAATTAGGGCAGTGATAGGTTTACCCTCCACCAGTAGCAAGCCAGACAAGACAAAGAAGGTACCTAACAACACAGTCATGATCTTAACAGGAGAAACATCTGATAGTAGATCCTTGAGAGTAAATGACATCAAGGATATAAATGTCAGATTCATAAGTATGATCTTAGGTTACAAAACTACACATGCAAATAGACTCAATTCAGTTTCTAGTCTTTGCATTAAAAGTGCTTATGATATGGTAATTAATAATGCAAAAATAGATGTGTGTGAGTGGCTAAAGGATGAATTAATAGACAACCTAAAAAATATAAAAGGTTATAAGAAAGGAACATTTCATTTTGGTAATCTTTTGGTATGTCTTATGTTGTATTTCTCAAAATAAGTTCCCAGTATTGGAAAGAAAGATTTTGGATATGACATGTCGGTAGGCAAACAGTTGCAAGAAGCCTTCACCGGCATGGGTACTGATAAGGAAAACAATATAACTGAGTATTTCAAAACCTTCCAAGCCAAAATAAAAACAAGAGAGAGACTACCACAAAGTATAGTAGACAAATATGATAAGGAAATCTACTTTGTGATTAAAAAGGATGAAATATGGATGGAAGCAATTCTTCCTAGAACTATATGGGTAACTAAAATGGGGTATGAAGTTGATGTAAATATTATTGAAACTTATGCTAAAGCCCTATTAGAAGCACCTAAAGAACCAACGGAAGAAGTTTTTGGTAATGCAGAAACAATTAAAAGCGGTGTACAGACATTGAAACAAAGGAGAAAAATACATAAGGAGTGCAACAAAACAAGTAAAGGAAATCAAATAAAAAATCATTAGCATTACTAGAATAAAGGAAAATGAACTAGATGGATTACAACTAGAGGCACATATCTCACCAGTTGGTACATCATCTGAAAGTGAAATACCTGCTGAGTTCAAGAGAGTTGATAGGAAGAGAAAACCCTCACCGCTACCCTCTCCTTCACCAAAGAAAACAAGAAAGAAACAACAGGCGGTAAGACAATCAGAAAAGAAGTTGACACCCAAGAAGAAACAAAAAAATGTTATACCACCTTTGGATAACTTACTGAGTGAAATCACTGATGAAGGCAACTTGGCAAATGTGAGAAAACTGTATAATACATTCACTGATTCTGAGAAGGAAAGTATTGAGAACAACATAATTCTACATTTGGACATTTATAAGAAAGTGTTAATAGAAGTTGTAGATGATTTTCCAAATGAATTGTATAGAAGGTTAGATGCAAAGAGGATTGCAGTAATGGAGTTAGATAAGAAACTTAAGATTGAAAAACTACTAGTTGTACATTTGGTTAACTCTAAAGAAGAGCCTAATGAACTAATTAGTGAAGCTAACATATCAGTTTTTACAAGCGGTCACCAGCATGTGAGCCTAATGGCTGGAAGAGTCAATCAAATTGCAAAGGAAACAACAGATAAATGGGATATCTTTTTTGTAGGAAAAGAAAAACAGGAAGAATTGAACAGACCGACGAAAACTTTCAAGGTATATCAGAAGGACAGAGACAAAGGAAAAGGTAAGTTGGTGGAATACCAAACATAAAAATAACTGACAATCTACCACCGCCCTTGGCTACTACACTGGTAGACATTGATGACATACCAGCTACTGAAAATGTTGACACAACACATGAGGACACTAACCCTAAATCAAAAATTCTATTCACAATGAATATTGATACTCAGGAAGTGAACATTGTTGTGGATAAGGATAGCACAGAGGTGAAGAATGATAATACTAGAAACATTGTTGAGCAACCAACATAAAATATTGAGATTGGTATACAAACAGAGAAAACAGTGCATATAGAGCAACCTTTGGATAGTGGAATAAATACTAGTAGTGTAGATGCTAGCACAGAGATATCGATAGTGGATAATATAGAGAAACCAATAGAGAAATAGATAGAGGCACATGTACTTGTTGAGATAGTAAAACTGGTAATCACTGAGCAACCCAAACCATTGCTAGTAGAAATCCAAACTCAGATTGATCCACCAGAGGTTGATATAAGAAAATTGGTTACTAATACTGCAAGCACTAAGATAGTAAAAGCATTTGGTCAGACATCAGGTACTTCACTAAGTGAATTTAGACCTACAAATGTGATAGAAGTACTTTTGGACTCAATCAAAAAGATAACTGATTGTAATGTGTAGTACCCCTACCCTAATCAATCTCTAATCTTGGTTTAATCTTGGTTAGTTTATCTTAATATAATGTTATAGTCAGATGTTGATTTAACGCATAGCTGTTGATGTGGTTTTCACACTAGTTGTATGCAAGTTGTTCAGTGTTCCTATTTTGTGGTATTAATATCGGGCTAACGCTTTCATTAAATTTTATATATGTATGCATGTATGACTCTTGATTGCAGGAGATTTCAGGTACAACGCCGCATGAGTGCGATGTTCGTCTTCACCTGGATTTGCAGGTTTGAGTGTACCTCTTTAATCCTTAGAGTTGGATTAGGTGGTCGTAGGACCCTAGTTGACCTTAGTCGTGCTCAAGTGAGCATTGTCAATCATTGTCGGTAATCCCTTTTTGTTTGGGTTTGCGAGTCGTCTGTTTGGTTGACCTTTTCGATTTGCGTGCTTGGTGTGTATGGTTAAATTGATTAATTAGTCCTTAGTAATTATTTTGATTAAATATGTATTTGTGCATTAGAGATTAATGGACTAAATTAATCAGGATTTCTTTATGTGATTTTCGTTGATATTGGATTGCTCGTTTTAAATTGGGAGTAAGTTCGATTAAATGACTGATTTTGAATATTAAATGCATTTTGTATATGTTGTTGAAAAGAAAGTTTTGTATTTTATCGCAATAGATTTAATAGTATTCTGTTGGCTTTTGAAATTAGAAAGGTTAAATTGAATTAAATGAGGAAATCGATTTTGAATTGAAAGGCAAGTCAATTTGTTGTTATAGTTAGAAAAGAATTAATTTGGAGAATTATTTTTAAATAAAAATTTTAATTCCAAAAAAATGGAATTTTGGTCAACTCTTCCATATAACCTCAAATTTGGGGGAAATTTTGGAGGATGGATAATTTTGGAAAATTTTTGGTTGGAAAAATATTTTGGAGATGAAATTTGGGGGTTTTGGAGGAAGAAGGAAGGTTTTGGGAGCTGCAGATTGGGGCTCTTCGATAGATCTTGCCAGGAATGCGAGATCAGGTAGGATCTGTTTACCCATTTGGTTTTAAAAAAAAAAAAAATATGTATATTTCCATTCTTTTGAAATGGATTTTAGTTTTAATCTTGGATTTGTGGGTTAAGATCTTTGCCTATGCCTGGTGTTCTTGCTAGCATAGCTGAATCGTTGTGGTAAAAATAGTTCCCTTTTTGGCCCATTTGGAGTTTGGCTGGAGCTTTTATTGGAGGTTTTGTTATTCCTCATCTCTTTGCTTGGGTGGTTTGTTATCCCATTGTGGTTACCCAAAACATATTTTATTGTAACTGGATCTCAGTATAAACCGAAACTATAAAACAAATTTTGATTGCTATTTTAAAATAATGAAAAAAAAAAATATCGAACTGGGCGAAATGTCAACATATTTTTATGGGTTGGGGTTTGGAGGGCGGGGAGCGAAGCTCCACCCGCTCTTCCTCCCCTACCCCGCTCGTTTTCCCTTGCTCCTGCTCGCCGTTCTCCAGTGGCCGTGGCTCACTGTGGTGGCCGCAGGGCGCCGTGGGACCTGCGGGCACCACAGTGGTGCTGCCCGCGAGGATTCCCGCCTGCGGCTAGGGTTGGGCGCCCAGCCGTCCCCGTTGGGAGGTGGGCCCCGCCCTCACCCTTTTTAAAATGTTTGTTTTTTAAATCAGTTTTTTTAAGATGGGTTTTTTTTTTAATGTATTTTTTATTATAAAAAAAATGCATATAATATTTTAAATATTATTTTAATGCTAAGTTTTAATTAGTTTCTTAATTATGATTAAGGTGGCATAATCATGATAGATGTTAGTTTGATATTGAATAATTTTATAATGGAGTTTATAGGTTAATTGTTATTCAACTTCATTTCATGACTTATGCCCTCTTTCTAATTAAGTTCTAAAACTGTTAATTTCACAATTGAATATTATCGATTATATTCTGATTGATCTTGGACTAATAAATTTATATCTTACCTTCTAGCTGATTAGGGAAGTTGGCTAATTGAGGTAGTATTGTTTAAAAACAAAATAGAATATTATGTTATTGGAAAACTGTTGAAATATGTTATAATTACTAATTGATGATGTTAAATATTATTCCAAAACATATCATTTGAGTAATTGAGAAGTAAGTGAAATATTTATCGTTGGATATTTGAATTTAAACAATGTGCTTTTGGAAATGATTATCTTCATTAGATTCTCTTTTTATAATTATATTTCCGTGATCCGTATTATGCATCTGGGTTTGAAAAATATGAAACTGTAGAGGACAGTTTTGAACCAGTATGTCTATGACATTTTGGTTGGAGATTAAATATCTTATTTAATTGATTAATGGTTGTCTGAGATTTATTAATATGAATTGGTTTAAAAACTCATTATGGCTTTATATGTCTGTTCAATGCTTTGAACCTTAGAGAGTTAGAAAACCAAGAACAACTTATCCCTAGTTGAGGTAGATAACTATAATCTGATATAGATCTTGTAGAAAACTTGATCGATTTTTAATGTTTAGATCAATTCGGAAAGATTGTATCTGTTGAATATTCCTGCGAGTTTAATTTCTGTATTCGCTTTTGATTATGAAATGGCAAGTCGTGCTTGTTTTGATAGGACCCTGTCGTATGGAATGATTTGGGGTACCTGTCTCAGTCCTCGGTTCCGAGTTGACTGTTGTTTTGTGGTAGTGTCGTTTTGATCATATCCTCTTTGTGTGAGTCGAATGATGATTTGTGGTTGACCATTATTGGTCAGGTCTCTAGTTAGAGTACTGTCAGTAAGTGTTCATCTTTGAGTCGTGTTTGACCAGATGGTTGTCTGTCCCTTCTTGAACTCCGTTCGTCTGACCATGTGTATCCCTTGGTTTTTGAGTTCGTCTGAGTTTAGTCTAGTGTCGTATGGGAAGTGGCTTTCGATTGGGGGCCGCGCCCAAAGTGGCTGTTGGGTAACCCGTCGAAAGTGAGTCTAATAAGTGATAACCTTTAAGTAGATTAGAATGTAATCTCTAAGTAAGATAAATGTGCCTCACACATGGGACGAGTGCTAACATAGACTCGACATGCTGTGAGAAGGCCTGAAATGGCAAACCACCATCCTTGTCTTCACGAGAGGATGTGTGGGTCCACATGAGGCTTGGATGGGTCGGAAGCTCAGATTAGGTTGCCAGGGTAACCTAATGTATGGGGCCGGGACCTATGAAGACTTGCCATGGTAACCATACCAGGTTGTGTGATGACACTTGTCCCTACATTCGCTAGTGTGTTGTCGTTCTATCCTGTTAAGAGTACCTTTGTGGGTCGTCCTTTTGTTTATGCCCTTGTGAGTATCAGTTTCATGTTAGACCTTGGGTGGTGATGACTCAATTTTATGGATGCCCTCTTGGACCTTTGTTTTAGCTTGATTATGTTCAGCTGGATCCTGTTCTTTTCAGGGATCGTTTATGTAATATTGACTGATGCGGTCGTTTGTATATTGTTTATGTTTCGCCTTGATGGCCAGATTGTAATGGTGTAACCTCTTGTATTCTTAACTTTATTAATTATCAGAGGGGTCTTGCAGTTGAGCAGACCCGGAGATGTAGCCCTTTAGGGGTGAACTCCGAGATCATTATGGTGTTATGTGATGTTATTCTCTTATGTTTCCCTTATTCAGCTTTATCATGTATGATAGCTTATGTTAGAATGGTTAAGTGGATAAATGGAATTAACTTTAAATGCTTATATTCAGTCCTTTCTTGAATGCCATGTTGATCGAATGCATAAGTGGTTTAGATGAGATTTATCGTAGATGCTAGTATGCAATCATCTTTTAAAATGCAATAAATTGGAGTATGAAAGAATGTATCTTAGAGTAATGGAATATATTCAGTTGTTGATAAGAAAATTAAGTATGCTTGAAAAGATCTCTTATGTTATGATGAAATTTTAGTGTGTTAGAATATTAGATGTATGGCTTGTAATTTTAAATGGAAAGCTTGAATGAAGATTATGAATAGATCTTAATGGATGAGTCATTGCTTGTGATTTATATTTCCATCTTTTGAAAGAAATTATCCTGATTAAGAATTATCTCGTTATTAATATAATCAACTTATTGGATTAATGGTGTGAGTAATAGTGAATTGTGAAATTTAAGTAATCTCGTTGGGAAACTCTTTAGGTGTTAGTTGATGTCTTCCGCTATGTAATCTGAATCTTTGATATCTTGTTGTATCATATGTGGTGTAACTTTTTAAAAAAAAATTATTGCACTCTATTCTTGTATTTTTGGCTTATCCCTTCGGGGTTTCCTGGCGGGGCACTACATAATGCTTTGGCCTACAAGGCAATTGATGATACTATACATATTCTTAAGATGATTGCACCAAAATGCAATGTAGATAATGTAAAGGATTCTTTAAGTCAGTTAGACACATTGTCTAAATTCATTGCTGGAAATGTAATAACAGTTGATAAAGAAAATGAGGAAACATTCAAAGAGAAGATAGAAAAAGAAAAAGAAAAATTCTTTGAGGAAAAAATAAAGAAGTGCACAGAACACATTAACACACTTTTACCGACACCGAATACAATAATTTTGGAGTACAAGGAACTGTATAGAGAAACATGCAAGCCACATTTGTTGACCCAAGACATTGAAAAAGAAATTAGCAGAGTACAAAAGGAAATTGATGATATAGATGATAACATGATTGGTTCATCCAAACCTATATCAGTTATAGAGCAAGGGATAGCAGTATTTGAAGAAAAGTTGGAGAACTTGGAGAAAGAAAAAGGAAGGATCAAGGCAAATGCCAAAGAGATGAAGTATAAACTTAGTCCTAAAATAGATAACCTTATCTCTCTAAGAAATGAGATATCTAAGGCATTAATTCAAGGGGAAAGATCACCAGAGGAACATATGCATCATCTCACCAATACAATCCAAAGAAATGAGGCAACCATGAAGGATAGCAATAGATTCATGCAGAGTTTAAACTTGGTTTTGGCTGACATATTTAAGATTGTAACCAACCGATTACAAACCTTAAGGTGAAATTTTCCACTTGTTTGACAATTTTTGACAACCTTTGTCATTGATGTCAAAGGGGGAGTAGTGGATAGAGAAAAATGGCTAATCAGAGGAGATCATCTGCTCAAGGGGAGCACATATTTTTGGTCAAATTTTTGGAATAATTTTTGGATTTTTCTCATGACTGTTACCATCAATGCCAAAGGGGGAGATTGTTGTTATTCTACACTCTAGTGATAAATGATGGTGTTTTCATTGATGGTAACCTTCAAGAAACCACCCGACATTCATCTGGTAAACCATCGGCAACGGCAATAGTGCATACCGACACTCTAGCTGACAGGAACAAACTTTTGTTTATTGTATTTAATTGTAAATATCTTTTTGTAAAGTCGACATGGCATATTGTAATAGACTCATATATGTATGAGATCTTGTAAATCATTTTGTAATAAGGATAGTGGATGGAATAGAAGATGAGATATATGCAAATGCATAGGACAAATTTTGTATAAGGTGTTGTCTTCAAAATTTGATTCACTTCAACATCCTTATAATAAGATGATTCGAACTCTGTGCAGGAGAGATGTTAAAAGGAAGGAAACTCTTAGGACAACATATGACAAGGTTTGATTTAACCTTCTACACTTTGGACTTAATCAGAGTCCAAGTGGGTATACCTTTGTGAACTAAATTCACACTTTCCAAAGATAAATCCACAGCAAACCAGTCCAGAAAACTAGTGGATCTAATCACTTTGAAACCAACTGAAAAAAAGGAATGAAAATTATACTCATATTCAATATTTTGATCTACAAAACATGCAATAGATAGCCTTGATCTATACCAGTGCCTTATCCAAGGTCACAGAGTCATCTAAATTCAAACAATACTCCTCAAACAAAACATCTCTACACATCCCATTGGCCTGACTTCTGTTAATCCCTATCTATGCCTGACATACATGAGAATTTATGCACACCAAATAAAACTATGCTCATCAAGATTCAAAATATCCTATGAAGAATTTACTGGTAGAAGTGATCCCCGCATATTTAATTTCCCTCCTAAAGAGAAAAGCTAGCAAACACATCTACTGAAAGTTGCCTTACAACCCCTATTCAAACAAAATAACCCTGGATTATTTCAGAAAGAAATAGTAAATAATTGCAAACACATTTGAAGATGACACAAAGTTTTACTTGAAACCAATGGTCTGTATATTGATATATTCTTCAAGAAAGTATTACAAAAACTTTTGAATATTATCCATTACACTTAGAAAAGCTCAGATAAATTTCTACAGCGTTTTCTTACAATTCTTTGTGATCCTCTTTTTCACTAGTCTTGGTATCCATTTACAACAATATGGATGCACATAGCTTTAGACTTTCCTAGGAGAATTTGTTACAATTGTTGCTTCTCAAGAAGAAGTTACAAGAACTTTTGCAAAAATGGTTACAAGTCCTTTTCAACCTTTGCAGCTTCTTCAACTTGTTGTCCGGTTGTAACCTCTTCTAACTGTTCAAGAGCGCCCTCTAACTGCTCTGCATCCTAGATGGCATATTTTGTTGTCCATTCATTTTACACATCATCAGTTGGCCATGTGAAATCAATCACTTTTGTCTTAGCCTTGGTCAACCTTTTCCAGGCATTTCTCATTTTGTTGACCTCTGAATTGAGAAAACCATAATGAGACTTGATTTTCTCTATCTCCTGAATTGTCAGAACAAAGAAGGAAGCATCATCTAGATCAACAATGCCTTTAATCCTGGCTGACAATTTGGCCTCTAATTCCTTGAGCCACACTTGTTTGTCCTTCAGTTGATCTGGGCTAGCAAAAACTCCTGGGAGCAAATCAAAAACCTGATCAACATACTCCTTTTTGTACAAGTTAATTTTCCTGTTAGCATTATCCACCCCTTCTACTAATTTCACTAAGTCTTTGGTGGTATCATAGGTGGATTTGATGATAGGATTGGCCCCTACTTCATCATAAGATGAACAAATAGACTCCAAGTCCTACTCTCTAGGCCTCCATTTTTCAAAAATAGGTGTTAGAATGGCTTTATCTCCATTGAGCTCATTCCTCATTTCCAAAATCTTGCTTATATTATTGTATAGCAATGAGGCACTCATTGTATCCACAAAACTTGAAATAGTAGCTCTTACTTTATCCTCATATTTCTTAGCATACAGGGCCTGAGCCTGTTTCAAATTCTCTAACTATTGAGGAGAAATCTCAATCATCTAGGAGCTGGAGGGTGCTGGAGATGGTGGGAACTCAATGATAGGACTGCTAGGTGGAGGTCTTGAAGGAGAAGAGGAGATCATCAGTGTTGAAGACTCACCTTGATGGTACTTTCTTATCAACTGGCTTTGCAGCTTAGCAATGATGCTATCTCTACCTCATACCTCTTCCTTAAGACTGTTATAGGCCTTCAGAATTGTCTCCAACTTGACTTGGAGGTCTGCTTTCTCCTTGGCCTCCTTTTCTGCTACTGCAACACTGAATTTTGCAGTCTCTAACATAGTACTAGCAGCTTCTACCACCCATGTGCTCTGCACTCTCTTTACTATCATTCCACCCAGGTAGCTCGACCCTTGGGTATCTTTGCTTTTCTTAGTTTCATCTCTCTTGAGAGACCACATGACGAGTGCAACATTGTCCTTGCTGAAAGTGTTTCCCTCCATGGGCTTAGTTTCTTTTCTCACTGCCTCTAGTACTAGGGCATCTGCTATGTCCCACTCAGGGAGAATAAGCACTCCGGCTTGTGCCACCATGTCTCTTCCTTGCTTAGGAATGATGGTCTTAAATTCTTCCATCATTTCCTATTTTATTTCTTCCTCTACCAGCGCTGGATCTTTTCTAGGCTACTTACCTTTTCTTTTCTCGCATCTTGCATTGTATTTATCTATGTTTTGTTTCCATACAAACTACATAAATGCTCCTGAGGTAACAAAATTGTTGTCAGCCAAGAAGTCATCACTGGCTTGCTTTATCTCAAGATCCAACTCCTGGCCTTTAAGTTCAATGGTAGTAATATTCATTTTAGCAGCAAGGGGTTCTTCTGGCATTCCTTCCTCTACCTCATCATATGTGTAGGCAATTTCCCATAAATTGCCCAACTGTAAAAGTTTCTTAGCTACTGCTTGCTCATCTCCTATGTGGATAGGGGATTGTGATGGAGAGTACAAAGGTGTATTAGATGGTATTTCTTTTCCTACTCTCTACTTTTTAGGGCTCTCTTGGATGTCAATGACATCTTGTATCTTCCTCTTTCCTTTGGAGGTAGAGGGCTCCCCTGTTGTAGGCATCAGGACACTATAACTAGATTTCTTATGCAGGGTGTAGTCACCAGGAGGGATTACTTTGGTGGAGGAAGACCTACTTAGAATCATTCTTTCCTTTTCAGGGTTTCTTTTAATCATAGCTTCCCTCTTCTCCTTCAGGGTCTGCATCACATCCTCAAAGCAAACAATTAAAAACTTTATTTTCTCCTCCAGAGGGAAAAAGCTAGACAATGGGTCATAGCTGGCATCAAACTGATGCACAAAGTCTAAGGCTTTCTTATAAGCCACCCATTTTTCTTTCCTCAGTTCTTGCTCATCCAAATCAAATTCATTTTTAATGAGGTCCTCGGGGAACTGAAATTGATGGGGTCTTCCTCTGCACACTACCCTCTTTCTGAATATGCCATTGAAGAAGTCTTCAGGATCTGCACACCTGGATATTGTAGTTGACAAATGATAGGGTTTGAGAAAGTCTTCAAAACAATTCCAACCTCCCTTGGTTATTATAAATTGATGGGCTATGGTAACCGTAGGGAAAATAGTCCCTTTACCCCTGCCTGTCAACTCTGCCTCTTGTACACCACCAATCTGTCTGAGGACTTCTGCAATTCCCACTTTGAGAGGGACCTGATATGGCAACAAGAATGGAGTGCCTTTAAAACCAAAAACTCTAAAAATAGTTGAGATTGGGTACAAAATAATGTCACCCCAATTGTGAACAATCTTTATGCTCTCTGCAAATTCTTTTGGTCTAATAAATTCCAAAAGAACCTTGGGGATTCTTGGGTTCTCTGAGCAGAGGAGAGTCCTGATCTTGGATGCAAAATATTTATCAAACTTCAAGAAGCTAGCATCCTCTCTATCCCATGACAAGATAGTACTCCATAGTTGTACTGGCATCTTTTCTCCTTCCTTCTCTTTGATAAGGTCCAGTCCACTGGTAATGTAATCACCACCTTTGAATAGAAATAGGTGCATAAGGAGTGAATACCATCTGAAAGGCCTATCCACCTTCCCATTTTTTATTCCTACTAACCCTCCATGGATAGCATCAGCAATGAAAGAAGCATAATCAAATGTTACTGCAAGGGAAGGATTTAAAATCTGAGCAATCATTAACAAGTAGTGATTGGGCATATTTGCTTCAGCACCTTCTCCCAAAACTTGGCAGAGTGACCAATACATTCCCTTAGCTCTGAGGTTGAATAGATCCAATGAGAAGGGCTCTTCTATGTTGGGTCTTACAACTGTCAACCGACCTATCTTCACAAAAAATTCCTTAAGAGGCCCACTCTTAAGGTAATTTCTCTATGCACCGTATACCTGGGCTAATGATTTGAAGTTTATGGGTTCAAGAAAATTTGTAAACTCATTGAGCCCGAAGGCACTTCTGAACTCTTCAGTATTAATCTCAATAAGGGCTTTTCCATTTATATCCCTAATGCTTCTTGTGACTGGATCATAATTAAGTGCAATTTGGGTCAATAGATCCATGTCCATGAATACCCCTAGGACTACCAACTTCCCTACATCTAACTCCCAGATGCTATTTTGTGGGGCCAAAGAATTCCTCATTCCAGATCCAACCTTGAATAACCCCAACCCAGACAATCTGACTTGCGGATCTCTCAACCAGTTGCCCTTGTCATATAGCCCTTCTCCTATCTTCAAACGAGGAGCTCTAGGCAATAACTCTTTTACTTTTGATGCTTGGTTAGTTGACAACATCAACTGCTCAATAAAATCATCACAAATGGCCCTCTCCTGATAATTAACCTTCCCGGAAAACTCTCTCTTAGGTGCCATTTTGAAAATGCAAGCAATCAAAAACTTCCCCCAAATGGTTCAGTGACAAATCAAGACCTTAATTAAAACACTACAAAGCAATTGCCACACAAGAGTATAAGAAAACTTGATTTTAGCTTGAAGGAATCTTCTCTGCAACTGAAATGACTCACTTTGTATCTAAAGACAAAAGCTCTGTATCTCTTCTTCTGCAACAATTCTTCTAAATGATACCTTTACTCAATCAACAGGAGATCATATATGGTACCCAAGGTCTTAATTGTAACATTGATTCTGCATGCTTCGGCCGTCCCTTTAGAATTGAATTCATGAGAGAATTCATATTTTTCACTCCAACGGGCCACAACGTTCTTGCAATTCTTTCCTTTTGCTCTTTTTCTATTTCGTGAAGCATAACCTTCAGGCAATTTTGATAAGTGAAGTCACACCAACCGTCCAATCAAAAGAAACTTGATAGGCCATTATACTGACTTAACAGTCTTACCTTTGCATTGGGCCCCACCTCCTTTTTGCCATTTTACAAACTTTATCTTTCGAGCACTTCTCCTTCACGAAACAGTGCCAGACATTAGATGGAATTCTAACTACTCAGCCTTTAATTCTCACCGGGACCGCAGACATCTTTACTAACCGCGCCTTTACCTTAACTGCTAGTGGTCTTTCGCTATTTCGTGAAGCTTAAACATCTATCAACTTCAGGTTGTGAAAAAATGCAAAGTGTTGGATCAGATTGGAGATGACCATCCTTTAAGGGAAGCCCTTTATGCTTGCTTTGCTTATGCCACCTTTTATTGGTTATTGATTACCATGTGGCACTCAACCATTGGTTTTAGAAAACCATTCAAGCCTAGTTCTGCGTTGGCCACGTGTCTTTCCCTTTTACCGCCGGTAACACCTTGGCAGGCCCTCAGCTTCTTCTAAAACCACATGTCCACCGACACAACACCATCTAGCCTAACACCTGGATGAACCTCTTTTACTTTTTCTATTTCGCGAAGCATATCCTTCAAGCATCTCGCAACTATGAAATAGCGCCGGTCATTGGATCAAAACAAAGTCAATCCTCTTTTACCCTTATGTTTTATCTACCTTTGGGGACGAAAAACCTTTTCGCCATTTTGCAGGGTATAAAGCACGAGCATCTTACCCTTGCGAATTCACATGGGCCATTGGATTATTTTCTACTTGCTCAGTGCTTAACCATCTGAACAGACTCCGGCAGACGTGGGCCCTCTGACTCAACCTAAAACACCTAGCATCTAGTCACTTTCGGAGGTGACATGTCAGTCTTTTATTTGCCGAGAGAAAACACTAGGTTCCAATTAATTTTTACCACCTGCATCTGCCAGGTCACCTCTTATCCCGCGACATGACTCACCTCTGGGACCCACCTTCTCGTAACCCTTCAGACCCACCTCGCTGACTATCGTAGCCTCTACCATATGCAACCATCTCACTCGCTTTCTAGGCCAGCTAGACTGTCTACTTGGAGTGCCACATCATTTCGCCATTTCACAAAAGATAATTGTCGAGCATTTTCATCCTGTGAAATAGCACAAACCGTCAAATCAAATGGGACTTGATCTTGCAAAAATCCTGTGAAAATCCTCGCATGCAGGGTCCCACCAAATGCTTTCGCCATTTCGTGAAAGGTATTTCGCTTGCAAGTTCCGGTTGCGAAATAACGCCAGCCGTTGGATCTTGGACAAGATGAGACCTCTTTAAACCAGACCAAAATTTCCATTTAGAATGCAAAGCCTTTTCACCATTTTGCGGGTCATAAACCACTCGCAATTTCACCTAGCGAAATAGCGAAAACCATAGATCTTCCTGAGAGATGCACACCACTTACTAGGCCCAACAACATTAGGAGGAAAACATATAATGCGTAAAATTTTATGATTAATTCAAATGACCACCTAGGCAAATGACAAGGGGGGACACCTTCGACGAACCTGAGACCCATTACTTAAGTGGATAAAGTAACGAAGAAATAGAAACTAGAGGGTTTTTGATAACACATTGAGTGATTTTAAAACTAAAAAACCCTAAACCCTTAAGACCTAACAGAGAGCTGAAGCAATTGCTAGCATGTCTTATTCAAAATTTCAAAATCATAGCCAATTATGGGAAAGGAAAACCCAATTTTTAAACAGTGATAACATAAGGTTTATGGTTATAGTAAGAACTTAAACTGGTACTGAACCTGGCATAGTTGATGCTGATTTGAAGCAGTACATTGTATTGGATTTTTATAATCCATTTTGTAAGTCAGTGAGAGTTCTATTTTGTGAGTGAGCAGTGAGCTCTAGGCAGTTGGCCTTTCCACATGTGCAAGCCCCTCATTGTAAGTAATATTTATTCATTGGCTAGTGAGTGAATATTGTGGGTCACAAATCCCACCGAGGTTTTTCCCACACCGGGTTTCTTTGTTAAACATCTTGTGTTATGGTGTGTTCTCTATGTTGTCTTCATTGTTCCTATTTACTACATTAACTCTTATTTACCGGTACACTATTTTGGAATGCAAAATACTTAATAAGGTTAAATATTCAGTAAACTGGTTAGATACTGATTCACCCCCCCGAAGGTTTCTGCATGTGCAAGCCCCTCATTGTAAGTAATATTTATTCATTGGCCAGTGAGTGAATATTGTGGGTCACAAATCCCATCGAGGTTTTTCCCACACCGGGTTTCTTTCTTAAACATCTTGTGTTATGGTGTGTTTTCTATGTTGTCTTCATTGTTCCTGTTTACTGCATTAACTCTTATTTACCAGTAAACTGTTTTGGAATGCAAAATACTTAATAAGGTTAAATATTTAGTAAACTAGTTAGTATCTTTGGGATTATCATTAATCCTAACACATACATGTTAGCAACAACCAAGAAGGAAAACTGAGAGGGGGGTATGAATCAGTTTTCACTAGATCAAAGCAATTTAAGCACAATCTCAAATCTTAACATCAACAAAAACAACAATAAAGATAAGATCAATGAAACCACAATGCATAACACATAGATTTTGACATGGAAAACCCAGTTAAGGGAAAAACCGATGTGGGAACCTACCCACAATAAGATGATACTCTACATTAGTATATGTAAATATTACAATGGGGAATGCAAATGCATTCAGGTACACTACCGAGAGCTCAATGCTCAAAATAAGAAGACCCAGAAGGCTCCAACCTTCAGGGAAGGTTCACTACCTTAAAATAATGATTGGACTACAATCTGGATTATATGAACTACAAATATAGCATCTCCTTATGCCTGATGACAGTTCCGGTTAAGCACATTTGTCTACCCTTCAACAATTACTACTCAATACACCACAACAAAGGATAAATTTTATTATGCACACATACACCTCTCTCTAATAATGCAGATACAACACCTATACCCAAATTACATGACTATACCACCTATTTATACAAATCATCAACCTTGACTACAAGGTCGGCCAAACCCTCAACCCTTAATTATAAAATTACATCACATGATACATAAATCAACCATTGGACCAATACAATGACATATATGACATAACATGGACCTAAATCAAATCACCAAGCATGCATCACTACCAAAAATCTTGCCAAGATCAACCACAACATGCTACACCACCAAGAATATCGCATAACACGAAGAATATCACAAGGCCCATAAGATATTCAATAACACACACAAATATCAATGAAGACCACCAAAAGAAATAGGAAACGATAAGGAAATACCAACAAGCACATTAGAACCATCTGCAATAGCTGCACCAACACCACTTATGCAAATCTTCATCGATCAACATGCTAACTCACATGAACACTCAACAACAACAATTCGGACTAGAAAGATAGCTTGCAGAACAACAAATCACAAACCATGTAAAATGAAGATACACATGATCATCCAAAACATTCTCCCAAATCCACATCCAAAGATACGATCATACCAGAGCTCACCAGATCAAATACCAAACTCTGCCAACCACTAAACAAAAAGACTAAACTACAAACCGAATCAAATAATATGATCAAGTAAACTTACAGATCACTAAAATAAATAAGGAATGAAGTATTTCAGCATCCCAAATAGATAAATCAATTATATCACTGCAATGTAATCACCGAAACACCAAAATAGCTCTTAGAAACACCAGAACACATGAATATGTTGACATCAATGACAACAACATATCCTAGTAACAATAGTATCCATCAATCTCCCCCTTTGGCATTTATTGAAATATATGAATGTGAAAAACAATCAATGAAAATGAATGAATCATCACCAAAAAAATCCCCCTAAGATCATGCACACAAAGCTCCTAAGATAAAACTATTTTTCACACGACTCTCTCCCGCTTTGATAACAATACCAAAGATACAATACAGATTATGCTCACTCTCCCTCAAGAAATATCCTGTAAGAAGGAAAATCTCTCCCCCTTAGATAAACTCACAATATAAAATCAAAATCACACATTGACTACTTCGACTGAGTAGCAGCACCAACTCATCAACCCAGACAAAAAGATAAGGTTTTGAAATCCATCGGATTGATGCAATTACATTCATCTAGTTCTCAGTAGGAGGGATGGAGACCCCTAACTTGTCTCTCAAATAGACAAATGTATCTATAGGCAAAGGCTTAGTGAAAATATCTATAATCTGATCCTTTGTAGATACATATTCCAGTCTATCTTCCTCATCACTGATTTTCTCCCTCAAGAAATGATACTTTATTGACACATGCTTTGTTTTAGAATACAACACCAGATTATTTGAAATGTTGATAGAACTTTAATTATCACAATATATAACAATAGGCTTGTCATAAATTACTCTAATATCCTTCAAAATTTGCTTCATCCAAACTACCTGAGTACATTTATTAGCAGTAGTAACGTATTTAGCTTCAACAGTAGATAAAGATACAAGATCTTGTTTCTTACTGGACCATGAAATTAACTTATTTCCCAAAGAGAACACTCCACCAATAGCGCTCTTCTGGTCATTAACATCACCAACCCAATCAACATCAATGTAAGCACATAGCAGGAAATCATCATTCTTCGGATACCATAGGCCATAGTCAATAGTCCCCTTCAAGTATCTGAAAATCCTTTTCATAGTAGTGACATGCATTTCTTTAGGATCTACTTGAAATCTAGGACAAAGACAAACATCATGCATAATATGTGGTCTATTATGAGTTAAGTACAATAATCCACCAACCATAGATCTATACAAATTTTTATTAACTTCCTAAGATTCATCATTCTCAAACAACTTGCATCCAGTCACCATAGGAGTTCCAACAGGTTTAGAATCAGCTAACCCAAACTTTTTCAACAATTCCTTCACATACTTAGATTGAGAAATGAAAATACCTTTACCGGTCTAAGTAATCTACAGTCCTAAAAATAATTTTATCTCACCTATCATAGACATCTCAAATTCCTTTTGCATATCATCAACAAACTTCATACTCAAATCATCATCTGCTCCAAAAATGATATCATTAACAAAGACTTAAACAATCAAATTGTTATCATTCTCAACTTTGAAATATAAATTACTATCAGCAATACCTTTACATAATCCCAACTTCAATAAATACTTATCCAATCTAGTATACTAGGATCTAGGGGCTTGCTTCAGTCCATATAGAGATTTCTTCAAGCTGCATACCATGTCTCCTTCATCTGATAAAGAAAATCCATCTAGTTTCTGAATGTAGACTTCTTCCTCAAGGTCACCATTCAAAAAGGCTAACTTGACATCCATTTGATATACCTTATAGTTCTTAGAAGCAGCATATGCAATCAACAATCTAACAAATTCAATTATAGCTATAGGAGAAAAAGCTTCCTCATAGTCAATACCTTCCATTTGAGAACACCCTTTACATACCAATCTTGCTTTGTTTCTTACAACTTCACCAACTTCATTTAGTTTATTCCAGAACACCTATTTAGTACCAATCATATTATTGTCTTTAGGTCTCAGAACAAGCTCCCAAGGGTTATTCTTTTCAATATGATTCAGCTCTTCTTCCATTGCTTTTATCCAATTCTCATCCTTACATTCTTCTGCAACATCTGTAGGAACAATATTTGAAATCAAACATATCTTTTCAGTATAAATCCTTCTCCTAGTCATTACACCTTAATTCTTGTCACCAATAATCTGATTTTTTGAATGATTCAATCTAACATACCTTGGTGTCTTCTGATTATTTTGATTTTTCAAGTCCTTGCACTTCTTCACCAACATCAACAATATTCGGATTAACTATCTCCATCAGATCAATATGGTTCAAGATCTTAGTCTACACATGCTTAGGAACAACATCTTCATCATCAAGATCATTTCTGCATGCTCTCATTTGCTTTCCAAGACACTCATCCACCTTCACATTTTCACTTTCAACCATCTTCTTCAACCTCTTATTGTAGCATTGGTAGGCCTTTCTCTTAGTAGAATTTCCTAAGAAGATTCCTTCATCATATCTTGCATCAAACTTTCCTATATCCTCATCTTTCTTGATATAACATTTACTTTCAAAAATTCTGAAATATCTAACTGTAGGAACATGACCAAACCATAGCTCATAAGGAGTCTTACCAGGATCACTTTTAATATGCACAAACAACAGTGCTAACAACTTCTCTCCAAAAGATCTGTGCAAAATTTCCTTCAATCATCATAGTCCTTGCAACATCCAAGATAGTTATGTTCTTCCTCTCAACAACTCCATTCTGCTGAGGGGTTCTAGGAGCAGATAACTATCTTCTAATTCCATTCCTCTCATAGAATGTATCAAACTCTCTTTATGTAAATTATCCTCCTCTATCAGATCTTAGACATTTCAGCCTCAATCCTATCTCAGTCTCCACTCTTGCTTTGAATATCTTGAATTTCTCCAACGCTTATGATTTCTTCCATAGAAAGGTCGCCCACATAATCCTTGAATAGTCATCAATCAACAACATGAAATATCTATCACCTTGTATGATTCTTACTCTAGTAGGACCACATAAGTCAATATGCACAGGATCTAGCAATCCATTAGATGAATTTAGCTTACTCTTAAATGATGTTCTTGTTTGCTTTCCCATCTGACATTCCATACATACTGGATTATCAGGCTTCACAATCTTAGGCAAATCTCTAACAACTTGAGTCAAGCTTATCCTTACCATTTAATCAAAGTTATCATGATGTATTCCCCTATGCAATGACCAACTTTTATCAATATGAGAAATTAAACTACTTTTCTCACTAGCATTCAAGTGAAAGATATTACCTTTAGTCTTAGTGCCTGATGCAATCTCTATACCATAGGCATTTAGGATCTTGCATTTACCATTCTTGAATTGCAAATCATATCCCTTGTCAACTATCTATCCAACACTCAAAGTATTATGCTTACCATTAAAATATCTAGAACCTCTACCACAAATCACACAATCTTTGTCATATCCAAATCTCACTACTCCACCATAATACCTTTCCATACTTACAAATTTTCTTTTATCATCTGTCATATGATGTAAACCACCACTATCAATCACCCATTCATATTTCTCTTCAATATTAGTAGCTAAATCTTTATCCTCAACAATGCAGCGTGTAGGATTCACTGATACCTGATCATCTTGCTTGATAGCAATAAATACAAATCCATCTTTTGAATTCCCATTCTCTGATTCTTCATTTGTCACACCTTCATCAATAACATAGTAGGATTCTTCCAATTTTTGTACTTTTGGTAGGGTTTATAATTATTATCATGCTTCTGATATCTATCATTCTTATCAGATCTATCATGCCTATCATATCTGGACATTCTCTTAGGACATCTATTAGAAAAGTGTCCAATATTATTACAAGAAAAACATTTCAAAGGCAACTTTCCATCATACTTACTGACTCCTTTAGGAAATCTTTGAGCAATAAGGGCTTCAATTTCATCCAATTATATTTCTTTCTCTTCCATCTCTCTCTTCTCTCTTTCAAATCTTGATACCCAGCATGAACTTCCTCCCGGAGCATACTTCTTCTTCCCGAATACAGAGGCTCTGAATGCAATCTCAGATTTACCATGTGATTCTCCAAATTTTCTAAACTCAAATGCAGCATACAAGGTCTCCAACTTCTTCCAAAATCTCATGTGTATTCTGCAACCCCATCAAATTAGTCATCTCTGAATCAAGCAAGGCACTCAACAATGTTTCCTTTTCTATTATGTTATGATCAACATCCTTGATTTTTGTCGCAGTAACCGGTCCATTCTGAGGAACATTGTAAATATTCTTTGTAATCTTTTAATACTCATCTCCAAGACATTTCAAATCAACTTCTATCCAATCCTTCCAAATAGTATAATTTCTTCCATGGGTATGTGCAATATCAAGGGGGGCCAAAAAGTGGCAATGGAGAAAAAAATGCATTTTAAACCTCTCCAAAGACAAAAAAATCCGCTTTGACTTTTTGTTTGGGTTAGCCAAAATTTGAATTTGGTTTGGTAATACCAAACCAAATTAGATATCCATTAATATTGGATATCTATTAATATCGAATATCCGATATTAAAGGATATCCAATTTGTGATGTCACTATTGTGACGTCATACTTTTTCAAATCGGATATCCGATTTTCTCAACATAAAAAGTATAGTTTAGTAAAATGGGCAGAACTTTTGCATTTCTTATCAAAATTTTGATTTTTTATGGGCATTGGAAAGGTAATTCAGAGACCTATCAAATGGAAAAGGTATTTATATGATATTATAGAAAGAAATTAATTATAATCATTTGAAGTTAGTCCATCAATTTTAAAACTTTAAATACTCATAAATTTTGCATATACAGTCTCATTTTTTTCCTATCACCTCCTTTATCTATCAGTTGTCTATCTATACTTATATAAATATATTTCTATCTATCTCTTTCTTCTCTACTTATGTCACTTATTTTCTCATCCCAATTAGATAAAGAAACTCCCAAGTTACATGCATATCTGCATATATCTCCATCTTTTTATTCCTATCTCTCCCTTTCCCATTCCATCATTGTCACTCCTTATTTCTATATTTTTCTCTAATAATCTCTCTTCTCTCTATTTATCTCCCTCCTCTACCTTATCCTACCTATACTTATATATTACTTGTCTCTATCACCTCCTTTCTCTCCCTATCTTGTCCCCTCAATCTCTATATCCCTATAGATCTATCTTCATGTATATTTATCTCTCTAAATATCACTTATTGACTCCATCTCTCCCTCCATTTGTCTTACTCTCTTTATAACTTTCTATCCATGTCTATCTCTATCTCCATCTTCACATCTCTATCTCTTTCCCCATCAATCTCTCTTTCTATATGTTCCTCTATCTTTATATATCTTCCTCTATACATGATTAATATACTTCTTCGTCTCTTCCTCTATCACCCTCTTGAAGTATCTTTCCCTTTCTCTACCTTTAGCTCTTTATTTACTCCATCCTTAGATATCTCTTGCTCTCTCCCCACATCCTTCTCTATAGTGCCTTTATATATCTCTATATCTCCCTCTTTCTCTCTCTCCCTCTCTATATATCCCTATCTATAATCTCTATCTCTCTTTCTCACTCTCTTGCACTATTTATATCTCTTTATCTATCAATATTTCTCTTTCTTTATCTCTCTATCTCTTCATTTTTTTTTATCTCACTCTCTTTACCCCTCTCTATCCATTTTTCTCCATCTCTTTATATATTTATCTTTGTCTTTACCTCTCTTTTTCTCTATATCTATTCATTTCCCTCTCCCTTTATCTTCATTTTTTATCTCTATCTTCCTCTCTCCTTTTCAATATCTAGATATGTCTACCTCTTTCTATCCATCCTTGTCCTTTAGTTTTTATCCCTCTCACTTCATACTCCTTAATATCTGTATCTCTATTTATTTCCTTGTCCTTTAGTTCTTATCCCTCTCTTTATCTCTTCATCTCTCTTCACCCTTATATCGCTCCTTATTTGAAACTTAGTACATATGGTCTCCTAAGGGGTTATATGGTGTCCTAAGGGGTCATAGAACACCATATGACCCCTTAGGAGACAATATGACCCCTTAGGACACAATATGACCCCTAACGACACCATATGGTCTCCTAAGGGGTCATATAGTGCCCTAAGGGGTCATAAAACACCATATGACCCCTTAAGACACAATAAGACCCCTAATGACACCATATGGTGTCCTAAGGGTCATAAGACACCAAATGACCCTTTAAAACACTATACGGCCCCTAATGACACAATGTGGCATCCTAAAGGGTCATATGGTGTCCTAAGCAGTCATAGGATACCATATGACCCCTTAGGACACCATATGACACATAACACCATATAGTGTCCCAAGGGGTCATATGGTATCCTAAGGGTTCATAGAACACCATATGACCCATTAGGACACAATATGGCCCCTGATGACACCTAAGGGGTCATAGGACACCATATGATCCCTTAGGACACCATACAACCCCTTACGACACCATATGGTGTCCTAATGGGTCATATAACACCATATGATACCTTAGAACACAAGAAGACCCATAACAACATGATATGGTGTCCTAAGGGGTCATATGGTGTCACAAGACACCATATGACCCCTTAGGACACAATATGACCCCTAATGATACCTAAGGGGTCATATGGTATCCTAAGGGGTTATACGATGTCCTAGGAACCTTTAGGACACAATATGACCCCTTAGCACACCATACAACCCCTAACGACACCATATGATGTCCTAAGGGGTCGTAGGACACCATATGACCCGTTAGGACACAATATGACCCCTAACAACACCTAAGGGGTCATATTGTGTCCTAAGGGGTCATAGGACACCATATGATCCCTAATGATACAAAATGACACCTAACGATACCTAAGGGGTCATATGGTGTTCTAAGGGGTCATAGGAAACCACATGACCTGTTAGCACACCATATGATTCCTAATGAAACCATATGATGTCCTAAGTGGTCATATGGTGTCTTAAGGGGTCATAGAACACCATATGACTCCTTAGGACACCATACAGAGCATAATGACACCATATGGTGTCCTAAGGGGTCATAGGACACCATATTACCCCTTAGGAGACCATATGACCCATAACAACATAATATGATGTCCTAGAGGGTCATAAAACACCATATGATCCCTTTGAACACCATACGACCCATATCAACACCATGTGGTGTCCTAAGGGGTCATAAGACATAATATGACCCCTTAGGACATAATATGACCCCTAACAACATCATATAGTGTCCTAAGGGGTCATAGGACACCATATGACCCCTTAGGACACCATACGACCCTTGACGACACCATATGACCCTTTACGACACCATATGGTGTCCTAAGGGGTCATATCCCCTTAGAACACAAGAAGACCCATAAAAACACGATATGGTGTCCTAAGGGGTCATATGGTGTCATGAGCCACCATATAACCCCTTAGGACACAATATGACCCCTAACAATACCTAAGGGGTCATATGGTGTCCTAAGGGGTTATATGATTTCCTAGGAACCTTTAGGACACAATATGACCCCTTAGCACACAATACAACCCCTAACGACACCATATGGTGTCCTAAGGGGTCGTAGGACACCATATGACCCGTTAAGATACAATATGACCCCTAACAACACCTAAGGGGTCATATTGTGTCCTAAGGTGTCATAGGATGCCATATGATCCCTAATGGCACAAAATGATGCCTAACAATGCGTAAGGGGTCATATGGTGTTCTAAGGGGTCATAGGACATAATATGACCCCTTAGCACATCATATAACCCCTAATGGCACCATATGGTGTCCTAAGGGGTCATAGAACACCATATGACCCCTGAGGACACCATACGATGCATAATGACACCATATGGTGTCCTAAGGGTTCATAGGACACCATATCACCCCTTAGAAGACTATACAACCCATAACAACATAATATGGTATCTTAAAGGGTCATAGAACACCATATGACCCCTTATAATGCCATACAACCCATAACGATACCATGTGGTGTCCTAAGGGGTCATAAGACACAATATGACCCCTTAGATCATAATATTATACCTAACAACATCATATAGTGTCTTAAGGGGTCATAGGACACCATATGACCCCTTAGGACACAATACGACCCCTTACAACACAAAATAAATCCTAACGACACCTAAGGGGAAATATAGTTTCCTAAGGGGTCATAGGACACCATATGACTCCTTAGCAAACCATACGACCCCTAACAACACCATATGGTGTCCTAAAGGGTCGTATGGTATCCTAAGGGGTCATAGAACACCATATGACCCCTTAGGACATCATACAACACTTAACAACACCAAATGGTGTCGTAAGGGGTCATATGGTGTCTTAAGGGGTCATAGGAAACCATATGACCCCTTAGGACATAATGCAACCCCTTAGGACACAAAAGAAACCCTAACGACACCTAAGGGTCCATATAATTTCCTAAGAGGTCATAGGAGACCATATGACTCCTTAGCACACTATACGACCCCTAACGATGCCATATAGTGTCCTAGTGGGTCATATAGTGTTTTAAGGGGTCATAGAACACCATATGACCCCCTTAGGATATCGTACGACACATAACAATACCAAATGGTGTCCTAAGGGGGTCGTATGGTGTCCTAAGGAATCATAGGACACCATATGACCCCTTAAAAGACCATATGACCTATAACACCACCATATGGTGTCCTAAGGGGTCATAGAACACCATATGACCCCTTAGGACACCATATTACCCGTAACGATGCTATATGATGTCCTAAGGGATCATAAGACACCATATGACCCCTTAGAATGCAATATGACCCCTAACAACATCATATAGTGTCCTAAGGGGTCATAGGACACGATATGACCCCTTATGACACAATATACAATGTCATATAGTGTTCTAAGGGGTCATATGGTGTCTTAAGGGGTTATAGGAGACCATATGACCCCTTAGGATACCATAGGACCCATAACGACACCATATGATGTCCTAAGGGGTCATATGGTATCCTAAAGGGTCACAAGACACCATATGACCTCTTAGGACATAATATGACCCCTAACAAAACATAATGGATCATATGGTGTCTAAGGTGTCATACAATGTCCAGTGACCCCTTAGGACATAATATGACCCCTTAGCACATCATACAACCCCCAATGACACAATATGGTGTCCTAAGAGGTCATAGGACACCATATGACCCTTTAAGACACAATATGACCCCTTAGAATACCATGTGACCCCTAACAACATCATATGGTGTCCTAAGGGTTAATAGGACACCATATGACTGATTAGGACACAATATTACCCCTAACGAAACCTAAGGGGTCATATGGTAAAGTTAGAGGTGAGGATAGGTATGACAGAGAGATGTCATTTGGGGAAGAGAGAATTACAGAGAGTTTGGGGTAATTAGGGGTTGGGAGGAGAGGGGGGATGGGAAAGTATCAACAAAGGGAGAGAGGGAGAGATGAGGAGAGAGGTTCAAAGAGAGAGGTCTAGAGAGAAGGTAATTAGGGGAAGGGGAGGGGGGAGAGAGAGGGAGGGAGTGTCAACAAAGGAAGAGGGGGGAGAGATAGGTAGAGAGCCCCTTGATTACCCTCTCTCTAGTCCATCTCTTTGTTAATACTTCCCTCTTTCCCTCTACTCCCCCTAATTATCCTCTCTCTATCACTCTCTTCACCTCTCTCCACATCTCTCCCTCTCTCCTTTTTTTGATACTTACTCTTCTCCCTCTCTCCTTATCCGATAATTACACCCAACTCTCTCTCACATTATTTCATTCCCTCAATTACCCTTGATCACCTCTCTCCTCCTATGGGTTTATAGATACTTCCCTCTTCCCCTCTCCCCACCTCCTAATTACTCTCTATGTCTCTCTTCACCTTTTTCCCCATCTCTCTTCTCTCTTTTTTGATACTTTCCCCTCTCCCCCTCTCCACCTACCCCCTAATAATCTCAAACTCTCCCTCTCATTCTATCTTCACCCCAATCATCCCCTCCCTCTCTCTCTTTGCCTTCCACCTAATTACCTCTATCTCTCTCACACACACTATCTCTTCCCCCCAATTAATATCTCCTTCTCACCTCTCTCCCCCTCTCCTTTTTTTGATACTTCCATACACCTCTCCTTGTCCCTTCTGAATTTTGTTGCTAGAGATGAAAAGGAAATGCAGAGAGACTAGTCTAGATCTTAGGGAAGAGAGAGTGACATAGAGGAGGAAATTATGAAGAGGTAGAAATATAATAACCTTATAGATCTTGAGAGAATGAATGAGGTATTCAATGACAATTAGAGATATAGGTCTAGAGAGAGATGTATAAATATGGACAAAAGAGAGGGAGGAAGAAACAAACAGGTGGAGTGATAGGTTTAGGAGAGAGAGGTGGAGAAAGGAACAAACATAGGTAACATGGTTTATCAAAATTTATCAAACTCAATAAAATTCATAAATTTTCTATTATTATTTAATTACTTATTTAGTTTATTTTGAGATGACTTACAAAAATTCATGCAATAGGGAAATCATATGAAAAAGTCATGAGTTTTTTATGTTTTAAAAATGAAGGATGAATTTAAATGAGTTATAATTATTTTTTAAAACAAATAATTGAAAATATACCTATTCCATATCATAGAGCTCTTAATTACCTTTCCAATGCCTATAAAAAATCAAAATTTTGGTATAAAACGCAAAAGTTATGCCCAATTTACTAAAATATATTTTTTTATTTTTTCAAAAATGGATATCCGATTTTATCGGATATCCAATTTTAAAACATAAATTTTTCCCTCCATCTTTTCGTTCAGATTTGCTTTGGGATTTGGCTTGGAAGTGACAAGCCTAGAAGGTCAACTAAAAAAACATGTTTTTCAGTATTCCTTGATTTTCCAGACTTTACACTGGTGGCTGATGACTTTTTTTATAGCCAAAATTGATAAAACAAAAAGGGTTTTTTAAGGACGTTCTCAGTTTTCCAAGAATATAAGGCTTGTCTTATTTCAACTTTAATAAATAATTATTATTTATTTTCTAATTGAATTATGATAAAAGTCCTAATTGATAGACTGATTGAAAAACACTCATAACAAACCACATAACATTTTTTGAATCCGAAACATGCATCACATCCTATGCTTTATCTACTATAGGGAAAAAAAATGAATTTCATAAAGTTTTGACCAAGTTAAGGTGGTCAAACGTAGGAAATTCTGAATTTCTAAAAAAGTTGTAGTAAAAAATTCATAAATAATTATTTACTTTATAAAAAATTATAAAAAATATGTGTCACATCCGAACATGAGTCTAATACTTATATTATAAATCTTATAAAAAAATATTATGATTTGATTGTGATTAGGGTGGTCAGACATACACCTACTTCTTATCTTTTTCCTGAAATTTTTGTACCACTGCATTGAAATTTAAAATTCTCATCAAATAGAATTTTTTTTATTTCAAAAAACAACTAGTATCTTAGAAACTACATTCAATTTTCTATAGATTCTCTTCTTACATATTTTAAAAATAATGTTCATAACTTATTCAATTTTTCATGTCAAGTTGCATAACTCTAATTTTTTGAAATTTCATTGCGACTTAAGGCCCTGTTTTGGCACACAATGATCCTACACATACCCCCATCAAATATAGGACTTTCCTTCTTAAACACATAAGCTGCCATCTAGGATCACCTCAAGTGATCAAGCTTCTTCCAGAGGATCTAGCTCTGATACATATTATTAGCAACAACCAAGAATGAAAAACTGAGAGGGCGGGAGGGTGAATCAATTTTCACCAGATCAAAGCAATTTAAGAAGAATCTCATATCTTAAAAACAAAAATAGCAATAAAGATAAGAACAAGAAAACAACAACACATAACTAATGAATACTAAGAGGGGGGGGTGAATTAGTATACCGAAAAATACTGAACTTAAACACTTAAACAGTCTAGTAGTAAACTGGTAAAACAGTTTAACAAACAAACCGGTTGACACACATGCAAACCAAATAGAAAATAAGGCATTCACCCATAGGAGCAGTAACACCATAACACAAGATATTTGATGTGGAAACCCAAATGGGAAAAAACCACGGTGAGATGAAACTCACAAGTAACTATCTGCAGAATAGAAACTAGACCAGTTAAGGTGATACAATGTTCTTTACTAGAACAGATCCTATTAGGAATCTCAATCTCTGTTATGGGATAAGTCTGATTAAAGACTACCTTGCTAGAGGATTTTAGATCCACAGATGTGAATCACCTTGTTAGAGGATTTACAAAGGCTTTTCTAGGCCTACCCAATTAAGGGTTTCTAACTTGTCAAAGATGTGAGTAATCAACAAGTGAGTGATCTAGCAAATAGCACAGATTGCTTGGTTAGATCCTTGATAGCTCGTTCTTAATGCATTCTAGCATTACTTCAGTCTTCAACACATTCACACTCTACCTTCTCTCATAGACCTAAACTTCTCTTCTCTAATCACACTTACAAAAACTCATCAACCACTTTCAAAAACCCTTACAACCACCTAAAACCCTAGACATGATGTCCTTATAAAGGAATCTGATTTCATGTTGGTCCAATAGGTTTACAATATAATTTTCTAGGTTTAGTGCATCTAGACATATTTGGTAACACGACACAAAAAGTACTGCCAAAGTGTTGGCACCACCAAACAATTGGTGGATGGTAACTCATCGCAAAATGTCGGTTGGTAACTCATCACAGAGTATTACCGGTTTATACAAAATACCAGTTTACACAAAATACCAGTTGTCGGTTTGTCAAAAATGAAGACTAGGAAATATGTGTTCTACCGCTTTGATCCTTTGTGCCGCTTGAGATCCTCGAACCACTTGGGGTCTTCATACCGCTTGAGATTAGTAAACACTTTCTACAAAACACTGATAGTCTAAAGGTTAACACATGATACTGGTTGAATATAATTCATGCATTCAAAAAGTGATCTCATAGCAAGTGTGTGACCATCAATGACAATTACAACATAATCATAAAAAATGCCAACAATCTCCCCCTTTGGCATTGATGCCAACACTTAGGAAAATTTTGACATCTAAGTGTTTTGCAAAATCATGCCATAAACAAAATTACTCCCCTTAAGCATATAGACTATCCCTTTTGCAGAAAATACAATGTATACTACTCTTTATCAAAGATAAACATGAAAGTATACATCAAAACATCAAAATTTATATATTTCTCCCCATTTGCCAACAATGACAAAAAAATTGCAAACTAACCCCTGTTTCATTAGTATTAAAATAATAAGTGTTTATGACAGTAAAGAGTAAAACTTGTCAAAAACTGATTTAAAGTCCTGCAAAAATTGATTCATGGATAAGGACCATGACTCAAGTAGGGAGGTAGCCACCTCTTTCTCTGTCTGCATCTGGGAGACCTATTCTTCCATGGCATCTATCATGCTCATCTCTTGAGTGACCGTTAGGGCATCAAGATTTAGATAACATTTCTGGAGAATTTGCAGTCATTGTAGTAGGATCAGTTGAAGTTCCTGCAAATTACGTGTTCGATTGCTTACCTCTGCCTCTATTCTTGCAAACTAGATTTGAAGCTGGTGAACAGTTTGACCATATGTGGAAAAGAAATCATATGGCATCTTGAAGGTGCTAATAAATGACTGCATATCAGATTGTAGTTTGTCCTTCTGAGTGAGCACATCATCACAAAATAGATGAGGTTGACATATCTTGTTGAGTAGTAGATTGCCCTCATCCATTGCATCTCGGATGTTCTTTTGTGTCTTCTAGAGTTCTGACTGAAGCTCATTCAACCTCTTCACCAAGGCAATGTTCAGAGCCTTTTCATGCTCCTTTTTGGCATTTGATTCTGCAACTTCTTCCAAGCTTTGGACCTAGTCATCCACAACTGTACATAGAAGCTTTAAATGGTCAAGTTAGGAATCAGTACTGGGGAGGTTCATACCAGGTATCAAGTTGGTAAGTGTTTCCACTGTAGTTTGGATAACATCTTCCTCCTTTTTCCTCCTTAGAGCATCCAATCACTCTTGAGCAAGCTTAATGCTTTGCAGCAGCTCCAATTAATTTGCAGGTTGGAGGTCAATAGGACTGGTAATGTTAGCTGGTTTGGCTTGACTACCGGTTGTCTTTGGAGTCTCCATCTGAGTGCTCTATGCCGCTTCTTTTTTCTTGTCTTCTTCTACCTTCATTTTCTCCTCTTCTTTCCGCTTCTCCTCATCTTCAGCCTTCTTCTTCTTCTCATCTTCCTCCTTCTTTTTCTCCGCTTCCTTTTTCTTCTCCACTTCCTTTCTCTTCTCTTCTTCCTTTTCCGCTTCATTCTTCTTCTTCGTATCTTCCTTTTTCTTATTTTCTTCTTCCTTTTTCTTCTCTGCTTCCTTTCTCTTCTCCTCTTCCTTTTCCGCTTCCTTCTTCTTCTTCACATCTTCCTGTTTTTTATTTTCCTCTTCTTTTCTTTTTTCTTCCTCTTTCTTTTTCTTCTCATCCTCTTTCTTTTTCTTCTCATCCTCTTTCTTTTTCTTCTCTTCCTCTTTCTTTTCTTCCTGTTTCTTTTCTTCCTCTTTCTTTTTCTTCTCATCTTCTTTCTCTTGTCTTCTTCCTGTTTCTCCTGACCTTCTATTTCTACTAGTGCATCCAGAGTAACATTGTCACCCTTTAAGGCATCAACATCAATCGGTTCCATTTGAGTGGTGACTGGTTCTCCTTCACTATTGTATACTTCATCTGGTTGAGTGATTTCCAGTTCTTGCTCAACTTTCCTATTGGCTTCAGCCACTTTATGCAGTCTTAAAGCTGATTGAGCAAGGGAGTGGGTATCTTTGACCAATTCCTGAACTTTTCCTTCCAATAACAGGAGTCTTCTTCTTCTCATGAAGAAGAGGCCCTTATATTTCTCCACCACTTCATACAGTTTTGTTTTAGGTACATCAGGAAAGTATTGTGCAAATACTTCCTCTCTTATTTCTTGTTCCTTTTCTATGGCAATGCACCACTTGTTATCTAAAGAATTATACAAAGAATCAAGTGCCTCAGATTTAATTTCTGATGGCCACTAGTCATTAATGCATAAATAATTCATAACTTCCTATTCAACTTCTTTCTTTTCATCATAATTAAAATCATCAAAGCACCCTTTTAAATCACCAAGTACTTTTCTTCTAATATTCTTAATTGTTCTTTGACAATGTGTCAAAGGTTTATAAGAGGAAATATCAATATTTACTAGTGCAGATGATGTCGGTTCACTCTTTGTCTTTTTTCTTGCTTGCCTAGTCTTCTTATGTAGTTCTTCAGAGACAGTGTCCTCTGAGTCTAGTGTATTGCTTTTTGTCTTCCTCTTCCTCTCATAGACTTTGGTAGGTGTCACTTCCAGTTTCTTCTTTGCTGGTGACCACTTGGTCACTTTGGGACTTGTTGTGGTAACTGGTGCCGATGCTGACGACACTGCCTTTCCCTTCTTTGCTGAGGGTTATTCAACCGGTGTAACCCTTTATAGATAGGTGTTGGTTCTCTTTTCCTTTGGATCAAGGGGCGAGGTGATTAGGGTAGAGGCATACCCATCTAATATATCATTCATTACCTCATATCCCATTGGTTCCACTTCTTCCTGTCTAGGCTCAACCGCCTCCATTATGCACTCATCAACCTTGATGATGAAGTAGATGTCTTCCTCATACTTTTTGACTGTATCACCAGATATTCTTATCCTTTGGCTCATCTTGCATTTGAACTCATCAAAGTATTTGTTGAGCACTTTTGGATAGCTGGTTCCAACTGCTTGTAGGCTTTCCTTGATTTGCTTTGTCAGTGGTTGGTCAGCAGACCACTGAATATCACCTACTCTTGGAAAGTAGCCTTGAAAGTAGAAGAACAACCCAACCAATAGTTGTCCAAACTTAAATTTCAAGGCATTGTCTAGTTTGATTGACTTGAGGTTCAATAGGAGTTGTCTTTGCATACCGATGCACAGATCAAACGATGCATCTTCTTTTATAATCCTGTAGGTGCCATTAATGGCTACAACAGAGACAGAGTTAATTCTACTAGATGAGAATGTCTGGTAACCTATCACCATGCAGGCATACTTGACTAGATCGTCCTTGATTGAATTGATAGTCATTCCACGTGAGTTGCTCATTGAACCAGTGATCTTGGACATTTCAGTCTTGCTGACCTTCCTTAGGGCTGGCACTTCACCGATGTTGCAAAAACCAGTGGCGGCATGAATCACTTCAGGTGTGATATCATGTGTCCATTCTAAGTACATCTTATCACCGTGTACCCTGCTTAGAGTAATGTGAATGTGATCATCCGAAAGTCAAGAAAATAGACTGCGTTGTGAAGTTTCTTCTTTTCCAGAATGCTGAATTCTGCTTTAATTTTCTTATCCTTCCCACAGAACAAACTTAACTAGGAATGGATCACAAGAGACCCTAGGTCTTCAATTTTGCAATCTATGTAATTGGAAATGCCTTCTTCCACTATAACACCAGTGGGTATTTGAGACAGGGTATTGTATTTTGACTTAAGTTGAATGAAGTCCATAGAATCAACGGGTGTAGTAGGGCTAGCATGTGATGTGAAAGCCATGATAAACATGGAATTTTGAGAAATACCTTCATAGATCAAAATTTAGGGCTTCACAATTTGAACTTCGCTTCACACTCCTTCGGTTATTGAAATACCGCTTTGTGTTCTACACTTCTCTAGTAGTTGTTTGCTTCAGATTCTTCTCAGGTTTTTGATAAATTCCTTGAATCACAATGTAAATCTCTTTTCTTCACTCTGCACTTGAAAACTTATTTTCTCAAGAAAATGATAGTGAGAAATGATTTAAAAATTCCTTTTAAATAGATTTTCCACCTACCATAATAAATGCTCCACTATTAGGATGCAAACCATAATTTTGCCTTATACCATTTCTGGTCTTCTGCCAATCTGACAGGTATCTCATACCGGTTAAGGTCTTTTACCGGTGTCAACTGGGGGTTCGAGATATTTCACCATTTGCTCCCCCTAAGCTTTTCTGATGCTTAGTTTTCCAGTTCAACGACTTCCATACTAGGTGCAGAAACTGATTCTTCTTGAATCACTTCTTCTAGCTTCTTTTTCCAGGTTTTCTTCATATCTTCTTGAACAATCTCAACATCAATTTTTCCTTCCAGAGTGATTGGTATATCATTTGACATACTCTTTCTTTCTCTGCAGAATCTTGCTATATGACCCAGTTTGTTGTATTGATAGCAAACCATTCCAGGTGCTCTCCAAGGTCCATTATTCATGTTTCCATTCTTCCTTCTGCATGTTGTAGTAGTGTGTCCATGACCATGACAAATCACATAGATTGCTCTCCATCCGGTTGTCTCTTGATAGCCACCGCTACTTAACTGATGACTATAGATATTAAATTGGTTTGGGTTCTAGTTCCCAGAGGGTTCAGGAAAAACTGCTTGATTCCTTTGAGGATACCTTCCGGTATTGTGCATGACAGACCTGCATTCAAATGCTCTATGCCCAAACTTGTTGCATGCATAACAATTACCATTGAATTTATTGGATCTAGGCTTATCGTTTAGATAATAAGGAAAATTATTGTAAGCCTTACTTCTACATACATTAGCAGTGTGTCCTTCCTTGAGACAGTTAAAGAAAACATGTTTGAACTTTTGCTTACCTTTATCCTTTGATGCTGGTTATTTCTTTGATGCTCCATCTTTTGTTCTAGAGGTCTCACCATTCTCATAATCAGAGAAACCAAGTCCATTGTTATTTTTTACTGGTTTTGTTGATTCAAGCTTCTGTTGTAGCTTGACAATGCTCTTATTGAATTTGGCAAGTATTTCCTTTGACTCGGTGAGTTCTTTGGAAATAGCAGCATTGGATTCCTTCAAGGTTGCATTCTCAGAGATAGCCATGTTTAGTTCACCTTGTACTTCTTTATTTTCCATTTTTCTTTCATGAAGGTGAGCGGTAAGTGCACTGATCTCTTGCTTTAGCTTGGAGATTTCATGATCTTTGTCTTTTACTAGATCTTCAGCTTTCCTTCGGTTCTCAAGCTCTTGGCACATTCAAATAGTCAGTACTTCCAACTCTTTTCTTAGGTTGGAATTGGATTCATTCAAATTTTCTACTTCTTGAATTAGGGCTTCCATGTCCACTTCATCAGAAGAACTATTTTTAGATAGCTCCATCAGTTTTTCAGCATGCTCTCATCTTTTTGCCTGAGAGGCCTTATATTTGACCATAAGTTCATCATAGGCTTGCTCAGACTGAGTGAGCTGATGAGTAAGTTCCCTCATAGTGTATTCCCCCATATCTCTTTCCAAGTGGTTAGACTTATAGAAAGGTTGCCTCTGATACCAATTGATGAATACTAAGAGGGGGGGTGAATTAGTATACCAAAAAAATACTGAACTTAAACACTTAAACAGTCTAGTAGTAAACCAGTAAAACAATTTAACAAACAAACCAGTTGACACACATGCAAACCAAATAGAAAATAAGGCATTCACCCATAGGAGAAGTAACACCATAACACAAGATGTTTGACGTGGAAACCCAAATGGGAAAAAATCACGGTGAGATGAAACTCACAAGTAACTATCTGCAGAATAGAAACCAGACCAGTTAAGGTCATACAATTTTCTTTACCAGAACATATCATGTTAGGAATCTCAATCTCTGTTAGGAGATAAGTCTGATTAAAGACTACCTTGCTAGAGGATTTTAGATCCATAGATGTGAACCACCTTGTTAGAGGATTTACAAAGGCTTTTCTGGGCCTACTCAGTTAAGGGTTTCTATCTTGTCAAAGATGTGAGTAATCAACAAGTGAGTGATCTAGAAAATAGCACAGATTGCTTGGTTAGATCCTTTATAGCTCATTCTTAATGCATTCCAACATTACTTCAGTCTTCAACACATTCACACTCTGTCTTTTCTCATAGACCTAAACTTCTCTTCTCTGATCACACTTACAAAAACTCATCAACCACTTTCAAAAACCCTTACAACCACCTAAAACCCTAGACATGATGTCCTTATAAAGGAATTTGATTTCATGTCGGTCCAATAGGTTTACAATACAATTTTCTAGGTTTAGTGCATCTAGACATATTCGATAACACGAGACAAAAAACACCGCCAAACAATCGGTGGATGGTAACTCATCGCAAAATGTCAGTTGGTAACTCATCACAGAGTATTACCGGTTCATGCAAAATACTGGTTTATGCAAAATACCAATTGTCGGTTTGTCAAAAATGAAGACTGGGAAATATGTGTTTTGCCGCTTTGATCCTTTGTGCCACTTGAAATCCTCGAACCACTTGGGTTCTTCATACCGCTTGAGATCGGTAAACACTTTCTACAAAACACCGATAGTATAAAGACTAACACATGATACCTATTGAATATAATTTATACATTCAAAAAGTGATCTCATAGCAAGTGTGTGACCATCAATGACAATTACAACATAATCATAAAAAATGCCAACAATAACACCAATATTTTGACGTGGAAAACTCGGTTAAGGGAAAACCCATGGTGGGAACCAACCCACAATAAGATGATACTCTTTAGTAGTATGTGTAAATATTACAATGGGGAATGCGTATACATTTAGGCACACTGCCTAGAGCTCACTGCTCAAAATAACAAGAGCCAGAAGGCTCCAACCCTGAAGGAAGGTTCACTACCTTACAATAACGATTAGACTATGTTGGTAAACATATTTGTCACTGCGGTCATTTATCTGAAACTGACCCTGTTTGCCTGATGAGTAGTGACAAACGTTCCAACAGTTGGAGAGATTGGAGTGAAACCACAATCTTCCTCTATGTTTGAGAGGGGTAGCTCCCTCGTATGATAGGGATATTTAGGATTTTTGTGTGCTTTTAACCTGAAAGTACATAAACGAGAAAACATAGAACTTAAACAAGATTAATAACAAAAACCATACTAGAAGACATATGAACACCAAGTAGGAATCCATAAATGATAACAATCACAAAAGGGGTTACCACCAAAAAGGTTAGTCATGCAACAATTATGAAAGAAGTACAATAAACCTCTACATACAAAGATATAGGTTGTACAAGCACATGCAAGTCAAGATACCATGAAATAATGTGTTTCATCAATGGATTTCACCAATACATAAAGGGATTACTAATTCAACAAAAGAGAAATTAGTAACAATAACTCATGAATATATTCAAGACACATGAACTCAATTCATTCTTTATTATTCTTTTTGAAAGTATACAAGTTCAAAACCCCCTTAGTACAAAGGTTTGAACATGAAAAGATCTCGCTTAGTTTCTCTATAAAATTATGCAGAGTTTTCCCCCTCTGTAAGAGTCTCCCCTTTTACATTACAAATAGCCTTGTATTTATAGGCTTTGTAGGATAACTACCTTGCAACCAACTTCAATCCTAGGTTAATAACTAACTATTTTCTGCGTAAATTTCAATGAATTAATAACTTACATATTTATGCATCAAAGAAGTCAACTTTCTAACCTTTAGCTACAATAAGTGACATAAGTCACCTTTTACAAAAAGAATTTCAAACCCATTACATTGAAGAAATAAATCATTGTTGATTTTGTTGAGGTAGACTCCATGTCTTCATTTGCGTCTTTATCTTGGTAACCATTTCTTCATCAACTCTCTTCTTATACCATGGAGTGTAGCTATATGCTGGAAAATGCTGGACAATCATAGCTTTACACTCATTATCTACACATTTATATGAAGTCCTTTGGATCTCCTTTCATGTTTGATGGATAACAATACTTCACTTATGCAAAATCTCCAAGGATGTTGACATAGGTTGTAAAATGAGCTTTACGCTTACCAATTTTCCTTCCATGAAGGTTTTTAAAGCTTTTTCAACATTTCAGTTGATATTCATATAAAATTTGCATACACCAAGAGAGCACATCTACACATACACCACAACCAATTGCATCTTGATTTGAGCATCTCCTACAATTATTTGTTCACGAGTTGGTGTCTACTCGAAGGAATCTATCAAACATTCATATGTCTTGTGTAGGATGTGATAATTAACTATCTTCTATATGCACCAAGAAAATACGTCCTCAATAAAGAAAGTATCAACAAAGGTTGTAAGACAACATTTTTAATCAATTCATTTTGTGCAAACTTTATAACCATCTCATTTCATTCCTTGACATAATACTCTTCTCCCTCGAGGCATTCTTTATCAATTGTATATGTTTGAAGTTTCTAAAACTGTTCACTGAACCCATTTATTTAACAAATCTTTTAATCATTGCATTCAATGGGATGATAACTCATTGAAGCATTCTGTTAAACAATGAATATACATAAACCTCTGCAAGACATTGTGTTAATCAATGCAGGCATGTTACCTATAATTTCACAGTTTGCAAACATGTTGATGTGGGCAGTTGCGTGATTTCATGTTTGTATACACATTAATGTTGCTCATAATTTTAATGTGCACACAATAGTGATACTGGCATAGTTCAGCTTCATACCCATTAACTTCATTTTCTATACATATGCATATTGCATTTTTTTGAAAAATCTATTTTGTGCATTTCTAGAAATCATTGTGCCATGCCTGTGAACACATTTTGTGAGCAATTTTGTTTACCAGTCACGTGCCTTGTCTAAGCTTCCACAATCTTCATTTCATGTGGCATTCTATCAAAAACTTCACGTGCATTGCTTGCCTGAGCATTTTGTCAAACAAATCACGTGTTGTCTATGCTCCATAATGCATGCATGTTTACCAAAACAACTTTAAATACAACATCTACCGTAATTATGGACACTTAGATCAGAGGATTGATCTCTCTATGGAGGTGGCTGGCACTAGAGATTGATGTATATATAAGGGAAGTTGCCAAGATGATATGCAAACTCTATTTTGGAAGAATAACTGAAGAATGCTTTGCCTGTTTCTCAAAGGCAGTGATGGTACTGATTTCATCCTATCGATCCACCCAATCTTCATGGTATATTCAATCTGGAAAGGCCTTCTCGATATTATCTATGTATTTCTGGCCCCCCTATCACTATTTAACTTCTTTTCTAGGTCGTTCCTGAAGTAGATGACTTACCAAACCCGTGTGGGTATTCGAAAGAAGAACTTTATAAGGTGAGGAGGGCAAGGAGAACTTGTAGTTATCCAGGGTGGCAATATTATGCTTTGATAAATCTCCAATTAAAAGGCTGTGAAATTCGGCCTTACATGTGCTAGTTTCATTACATGAGATGACATTAGTGAGGTATTTTGTCAAACAGTAACATGCATGTCTTGGCTACGACTCCCCATTTTGCATTTATGTCTACCAGAGCAATTGCAACTACAACATCTGACTGAATTCCTCTATTCTTTGCAGTTGGATGAATACCGTGATTGGTTTTGTGCATATCTTGCGATCATTGCATTAAATGAGACCAAGTTTCTTTAAGGCATTCAGTCAAACAATTCACATGCCATGTCTAAGCTTCCACTTTTGCATTCTTTTTGATGTGGCATTTTGTCAAGCAATTTGACGTGTTTTATCTATGCTTCCATATTTTGCAACATTCTCTGGACTTGCATTATTTATACTTACCACATTCTTCTTCTGTCGTGTTCTCTTCAAACACTTCACGTGTGTTAGCTATGCTTCCACAATTTGCATTTGTCTAATGCTTCACGACATGTATGTGTATTGGTGATGTCCCATGATCTGCATTCTGCAACATTTTGTCAAACACTTCACATGTAGTGTCTATGCTTCCATGATGCGCAATTATGTTTTTCAGTGCTGCCTTGATGAATGTCCATACTGTTGTTTGAAGCATTTTTTAATAACTCTTATGGAGGAGGTTAAGAATGCTCCAAAACGGAGCATTTCTAACCTTTTTGACAAAGCGGGCCCACAAGGTTAGGAAATAAGGTTAGAGATGCTCCATTTTGGAGCATTCCTAACTTTTTTGAGAGAGGTTATAAATATGGGTTAATAATGCTCTAAAATGGAAGCATTTCTAACCATTTTTGCAAAGGTTATGATTATGGGTTAAAAATGCTCGAAAATGGAGCATCTTTAACCATTTCTTTCAAAGATTATGACCTTGATCTCTAGAAACCATCAAGAATGAAGGAGAATAAATGAAAATGATGATGAATTTTTAGACAAATTCTTCCCTTGAATGACCACAATATTAAAATAATCTAAAATATTAAATTATTTATTTGAAAAAAATAATTTAAATATTTTAAATTTAATGCACAGGCTTGAGAAAAATGACCATATCTTCCAAATGGTAGGGATTTAAGTCCTGAAATTTGAAACACACATTGATGGTAGGGAAACGAGCCAATGAAATTATTTACTCCTCATGATGAATCCTAAAATGAGATATTTTAATCATTTTTGGGCAACAGACACCAAAAATTGAAGGATTAATATATAGCAAAATATGAACTGGGTTCAGGAAAAAATTAGCCACATGAAACAAAATGATGCTAAGGACATTTCTATCAAATTATTTCCCTCAATTCTTGGTAATTTCCAAAATTCATCCATTTTTCATATTTTGACAGGTAATGACCTTGGATCACATGCTCACAGCTTACGCATAAATACCTATTGGATCTTCATTAACATTGAGATCGATTTGAAATTGAAATTTTAGGTATGCCAAATATGGGGGTAATAGACTACAATCTAGATTTTATGAATTGCAATATAACATCTCCTTATGCCTAATGGTAGTTCTGGTTAAGCACATTTGTCTGCCCTTCAACAATCACTGCTACATACACCACACTGAAAGATAAATTATCTTATACACACATACACCTCTCTCTGATAATGTATACACAACACTGATACCCAATTTACATGACTATACCACCTATTTATACAAATCATCAACCTTCACTACAAGGTCGATCAAACCCTCAGCCCTTTATTACAAAATTACATCACACGATACATAATCAACCACCAGACCAATACAATGATATATATGAAATAGCATGGACCTAAATCAAAACTCCAAACATGCATCACCACCAAAATCTCACTAGGATCAACTACAACATGCTACACCACCAAGAATATTGTATAACACAAAGAATATAATCAAACCCATAAGATCTTCAAGAACATGCACAAAGATCAATGAAGACTACCAAAAAAAATAGGACACAATTAGGAAATACTAACAAGCACATTAGAACCACCCACAATAGCTGCACCAACACCACTTATGCAAATCTTCATTGATGAACACACTAACTCACAGGAATAGTCAACATCAGCAATTCAGACTAGAAAGATAGCTTGCAGAAAACCAAATCACGAACCATATGATTGAAGATATACATGGTCATACAAAATATTCTCCCAAATCTGCATCCAAAGATATGATCATATCAGAGCTCACCAAATCAAATACTAAACTTTGCCAACCACTGAACAAAAATTCTGAACTACAAACTAGATCAAATAATATGATCAAGTAAACTTCCAGACCACTAAAACAAATAAGGAATGCAGTATTCTAGCATCCCAAACAAATAAATCTATATCACTACAATGTAATCACCAAAATACCAAAACAACTCTCAACAACACCAGAACATAGGAATATGTTGACATCAATGACAACAACATATCCTACCAGCATCAATATCCAACAATACATACATACATACATATAGAGAGATACACACACACACATACACACACACATATATACATATATATACATACATACACACATACATATATATATATATATATATATATATCTATATATATATATATACATGTATGTATATATACACATGTATGTGTATATATACATACATGTATATATATGTATGTATGTATATACATATATGTATATATGTGTGTGTGTATGTGTATATATATATATATATACACACACACACACACACATACAGGATAGTGTTTAATATCTAATTTTCTATTTTCTATAGATTAATAGTGCACACAAATGACTATAGTGATGCATTTTAAAATGGATCCTATTTTGAAAATAGGTTAATATGTCATTGGATTGTTAGATACAATGCAATTTAAAAAATTTGTAAAAGAATTTTAATATAGTATATTTAATATGTGTTAGGGTTGATTTTTTAATAATTTTTAATAATTTTTAATATTTTAATTTGGTTGTTTGGATATTTAGTAAAGATGATGACATAATACTTTTAGTGGGTTGTGATAAAATATGGAAGAAAAAACTTTGTGAAAAATTTGTATATTAAGTCATATATATTTAATATATTAGCGTGGAGGGGAAAAGTGATATTGGGTGACTAGAACCTAATCCCACTTTAACCAACACATTGGGAATATGAAAGAGCCCAGGGAGATAGATCACTTTGGCTAATTCTTGTGAGAAAGAGAGAATCGAGGATTATCTCTTAGGGTTTCTATTCCTCTTGCTGAATATGAAGATAAGATGTGAAGGATTGATCAACTAGACTAGGAGATGAACAATGAAGCATTTATGAACTAAAATTGAGAAAACTTGTAGATCTAAAACTGAGATAATGAAAGAAGAGAAGGAGGAGGAAACTTAATGTGCACCTGATACTGAAAGGTGAGCCAAAATGACCAAGAATAGGGTGCCACACCACTATCATGTTTCTGCAGACAAGAGGTTGTAACTAATAGACTGCAATTCTGAGATTTTGAACCTGTATACTGCCAAAAATCACTAAAAAGTGAAGGGAGCAGGGCTCCACACCACTATCCTAGGCAGGATCAAGGTGCCATGCCCCTGTCCTTGACAGATTTGGAAAAATTTGAGACATCTGGGCAGTGCTTGTGTCTTTTCCTGAGTTGAAAGTCCTGAGGGGTACCTGTTTTTGCACCTGTAATTGAAAAGAGAGGGTTTTGGGTGGCTATATAGGGTTTTGCCTTAGTCAAATCCATGTGTTGGTGATTTCCACCTCCACAAATAGCTGATAATATACTAAAATTGTGTGTGCTAGAACCTTGTGTGTATGCAAGATACTAAAATGAAATACAAACAATCTAGAGAAACCCTAAAGAGTAAACCCTAAATGCTTGTAATTGACAAAGTAAATGCTCTAAATAAATGATGCAAAGTGGTATAAATCATGAATGTAAATGTGTAAATGAGTGTAAAGAAGCTCATACAAAGACACGAAAATAACATGAAATCATACCAATCCCCAAGGGAGAGATATTTGCCACTAGATCTCCTACTATTTTTCAATGTCTTCAAGGCTCCTAATTGATGATGAATAATTGATAAAATATTGTTAAAGACTCCACACAAGCTTCTCTTTCACTACATAGAAGGTGTTAGAGTAATTGAGTATTTACTTGATTAATTAAATAGTATTTGTTTAATTCTTTAAGTTCCCTATCATCTTTTTACACTTAAGCTAACATTAGGTGCATAATAATTAATTCTTTTATTAATTATTATGTGCAAGCCTAGGTTTTCCCTTTTAGGGTTTCTTGACCTATTAGAGGTTATTTTTCTTTTCTTTGTATCATCATGTCATTACACATTTTGGTGAATATTGAGCTCTCCTCTTTGAGCATATTTTTCCTGTGTTTTTTTCTTTAGATTGTTTTGCTTCATTGCTTCTCCTTGTGACATATTGTTTTAGCTTGCAGAAGATCTTTAGGCTCCTGTGGTGTTGTGTTTCTCAACTCCAATATGGTATCAAAGCCCAGATCTACAGCTATCTGTTCCTGTTTTTGAGAACTTTTGCATTGGAAGCAGATCTGGGGTTTCAAGCAATTTTTTTGTGTGCTTAGGGATAGGCCTTTTTTCTGAGCACTTTGGGCCTAAAAGGACCTCTCCATCGTGCTCAGAAGGCCCAAAAACCCCTATAGTCATATAAAATTTATCTATTTTTGACTCGTGAGCATCTGGGTGAATTTTTTCTCCAACACTAGGCAGTATGGCTCTGGCACACAAATCGAGAAAAAAATTCAAATTTTTTTTGCCTTTTTACGGTATGCAGGCCGAATTTTTTATTTTTTTTTAAAATATGAAAAAAAATAAAAAAAAATAAAAAAAAAAGGTAAAAGGTGAAAAAGGCAGTTTGTTTTTTCAAAAATTTTTGGTTTTTGCGTAGGGTACCGGACCTGACAATCCGGTCACTGTACGGCCTACCAGACCTGTTAGTCCGGCCCCGTCGGCTCCTTCTGGCCCCTATGGCTGCCACCGACCTTCACCTTTTAGCACCTCCAGCCGCCATCGCCGGCATCGCCATGCGACCCCCTCCGTCAGCTCAGCCTCTGCGGCCCTCGCCGCGCCACTCCCTGCCCGTGCTCCACCTGGCCGTAGCTCCACTCAGCCGGTCCAGCACCGCCCGCCACGCAGCCAGCTATGCCACCCAACTAGCAGTGCCCCACCACCTCTTCTTGGCCTCCTCCTCTATCATCCGCCACTCCACCGCTCCTCCTTGGAGCGCCACTGGAGGGCCATCGGAGCCTGGCTCCTCCACCAGACCACCACCCTCTAGCCTTTTTGAGGGGGGGTTCGCTTTTTGGCCCTATCTTGAGCATCCGGAGTCTGTTTATACAAAATGAATAGGTGTCAAAAAGATGGTTTTGAGCCGAACGTCGTGGACTTGAATTTTTTTTTCAAATTTGCTGTTTGACTATACTTTTTCTAGTCAAAGTTGAGCTTATGTTTTGCACTTCTGGGGCCGTAAATTGTGCAAATGGACTCCATTTTTTGAAAACGAATAGGCATTGGAAAGCTCTTAGAATGATCTATTTAGATTTGTGATCTTTTTTCTCAGAATTTTCATCTGGTATATGAGCTATCAGAAGGCTCCTTGTGCTCGTTCCAACAACATTTTCCTTAGATATTAGATATTCATTCTTAGTCCTTTCAAATAAAGAAAGAGAGCTCTTATATATGAAACCCTAAATCTTAGTTTCATCTTTAGGCCAACCTAGGATTTGAATTTCCTGCCAATATTTTGGGGTTAAGCATTATAATATCATAGGATTATGCTCCCAAAATTTTGGTAAAAAAGTTGAGGACCATGTGCACTTTCAACATGGTCTAACCAACTTTTAACCAAATTTTTGGGATTGTTAGATATGATAATATTAGAGTGAATCACAAAGTTACAACTGATTTCAATATGTTTTGATATGCGAAATTGGACCTTAAAGGTTGAATATAGGACATAATTAGGGTTTATAATTAAATGATTTATTGGAGGAATAAAATAAAAAGGGGCACACTTAGGGTAAAGGGCCTAATTTTATGATGTGGGGAGTGATGAAATATGACTTTAGATTTAATTAAATTAATTAACTAAATGCTTAAAGAGAAATTAGAATGCAAGATACAAACACACTAAGGTAGGTACTAAACTAAGTGTGGAATTGTACCACCCTATCAAGGGTGTACAATTTAGGACACTACATGTAGCCCCCACTTTAGTGGTCATATGACACTATGTGCATATGCAAGATAAAGTAAAGAAAAGTAAACATTCATGAAAAAGGATATATCCACAAGTTGTCAGACGAAGCCCCCAATGGTATCTGTAGTACACTATTAGGAACCACACCCTACAAAACCACATGTTAGATAAAATCACAAAATCACCTAAATCCTTACTAAGGAAGGTTATAAAAATTCGAGGGTATCTATATGCCCCCCCTCCCCATTTAGACTTGCTAATTTTAGTGAGTTGAAATAGGGTATCACATTTACCACATCGAATTGTAAAAGAAGATTGATGACAGATGCTCACAAGAAGATTTGATACAAAACCAAAAACTAAATGGAGAATAATTTGGTAAGAAACAGGACTAAACCTCAATTACAACACAACAAAGAGTGCCAAGATTTGAAAGCTCTCTGACACAAGATGAAAGATTTAAATGGAAACAAATGCAAGAGATATAATCCAAAATAAAATGCAACTCCATAAAGGAAATTAGGAAAGAATGGAGGATTGAAACGATATCAAAGAGAGATTATTTATAGCAATACTCTTCTAAAAGAAGGCAAGAGATCCTCATCAGGGATATGCACATGCATACAATAGAAGGGTTTATTATAAAAGATACTACTCAATGAATAAAATAAATTGATGAATGATCAAAGACTTCCAACACTAAGGAGGAGGTCCCAATTAAGGATATGTACTTAAGATCCCCATTAGGGATTCTTTTTCCAATATGAGAGAAGGAATTCAAACATGAATACACCTCTACAATCAATAAGAAATCCTTATGGAAGACGCTACTTCACAAAGGGGAAATTTTAATCTTAAGATGGAGAGATGTTTGAAATCACTCTTACCCCCCATATATAAGGAGAAGAGATGAGATCAAAATAAGATATTATGTTGCTTCCAAAAGTATGATTGCACGTGAAATTGTACCATCATGAATGGAAATGAGCCCATAGTAAGTGAGCTACCAATGTCACATAATGATGAGAAACATAATAGCCATTAATGTTATTTAAATACATGATAGCTTGAATGAGGTATTTGAATATGAAATGTTAAATTCTCTACTATAAGTGAGATTCAAAATATGTATAAGATGATGAATGTTAAAAAGTGTTTAGAAAGAGAGAAGTTTATAGTAGAAGAATAGGCCACTAAGTCATAGTTTTCTTGCACACAGGAAATCTTAGGAGAGGGATAAGTGTAATTAATTAAAGCCTTATTCCTAGAAGAAGGGATTTTAAAATGAGTAGAAGATAAAGTCTCATAAGGGGGATTAGAAATCTCTTGAAATACATAAAGAGATTTTTTCATCACCAAGATTTCCTTATGTGGGGGATGAGTGTTTAATTAAGTAGAAGATGATTTAATTAAGGTGAGGTCATCATGTATACTAAATATAGAATTCACATTGAGAGACAGTCTTTTAGATGCTTTGGTGGGCTTAGAATGATTATATCCAAGTCCAAATGAAGCTTCATGTGTGTTATGTTCTAAAGGAACTTTAATTCCTTGTTCATTTGTGCCACAACCATTGCCATCATAGCCACTCTTAGCTAAAATGTGAAAACTAGGACCATAAAGGGATGCCAAATCAGAAAGAGATGGTGATGCCTCATAGATCTTAGTGCTATATGAATTAAAGGAAGCATTTGAAGAATTATCTAAATTAGAAGCAACCAAAAAGTGGTTACTTAGTTGTTTAGACAAAGTGGGTTGCTCTTTAGGTTACTCCTTAGCTTTCTCCTTCTCGGTCTTAAATTATTTCCGAGATACTCTATACTCTCCTACAAAAGTAGGGTTAAAGCCTAGAGATCCCTTATCATCATTTGAGAGCACTCCTTTGAGAGAAAAGATATCCTTGGGAGGAGATTTTGATTGAATAAAATGATTAGGGGTACTAGAAGGAACAAGATCATCAAAGGAAATAGATGTATTTGAAGAAGTAAGAGGATTGGGAGAAGAATGGGAAGTAGTTAAACAAGAAGACCTAGATTTTAATGGTTCTTGAGGTTTGTTAGCTAACAAAGTATATGTCTTATTGTTATAAATGAACTTGATTTTCCTATGCAAAGCTGAGGAGACAACTTGCATGCTATGAATCTATGCTCTCCCTAATAGAAGGTTATATGTCAAATTACCATGAATGACATGAATAAGTGTAGGCAACATAACGGGTTCTACTTTAACAGGCAAGGTTATGACACCTAAACATTGTTTAGCAATATTATCAAATCCTCGAATATAAAGAGAATCGGGGTTGATGAGAGAATGATCCACATTAATCTTATCCAATAAGTCCACACCACAAACATTAAGGCTAGATGCATTATCCACAAGGGTTCATCTTATAGCATTATTGTTGATAATAACCACAATCATAAGAGGATTATATTGATGTTGAATTTCATGAGAAGGTAACTCATCTTTTCTGAATACAATTTGAGCTTTGGGTTTGTTTGTAGGATCAATCAAAGAAGCCATATTATTAGGTATCACTGCAGGTGGGACATCTAAGTTTTTCAAAGCATCTTCTAACATCCCATGATAAGAAGGTGAAGTTTGAACCAAATCCTAAATAGAAATCTTGGTAGGAGTAGCTTTAATTTGTTCAATGAGATCATACTCCTTACTAAGAGTTTGTGATATACGAGGTGCTTGTGGAACAGGAGGTTGAGAGGGAGGGAGTGAAGTTGGGATAACTGGAGGAGGATTAGGTTGCCTATTGTTTCTTGTGTTGTAGGTATGAGAAACCATATGATAACCCTCTTTGGTGATTTTCTTAGCATACTCATAAGGGCTCTTAGTAGGATAACCTCCTTGCATAGTAATAATAGGTTTCTTAGGAGTGAAAAAATGAATCATTAGCATAACCACCTTGAACCACTAATATGGGCTTATGTTGAGAACTTTGAGAAGGACAAGCACCTTGAATTGTGAAGAGGAGTTTATTAGGTGTTTCATTCACATGTATCAAATTGATTGAAGATGGTTTAGGAATATCAAAGGTATCATAATGAATCTTAGAAGAAGAATGAACAAGATTGTTGGAAGAATTATTGATAGTCTCTTCTTGCACTAAAATGTTATCATGGATAAGATCAATTTTAGGAGATAGACTAGAAGTAGGCATTGATGTTTTAGAAGAAAGAGTATTAGTAGGAAAGGTCACATCCAAAGGATCTACATGGGGAATAGACTATCTAGGAGAAGGATCAACATTACTCACTAAAGTTTCACCTTTAAGAGGGAGATATTTGAAAGAGATGTTAACAATCTTACTTTGAACTAGGGTATCCTTATAAGTAGAACCAAGTTGGAGAGAATGTAATGCCTTATTTTTAGAGGGAGAATGATTGAGATTCATGGAAGGTGAGATGCTATCAAGGGCGTTATCAATCATGATTTAATCCCCTTTGGGTAAGGTTCTCTCATGGGGTAGAGAGTAATCAACACCTTCTTCTAATGGTTCATCACAAATAGTGAGGTCATTGAAAAAAATATTAGAAATATCTTGCAAAAGATGTCCTTAATGCCAATCTTGGGAGAAGGGATAACATTTTTCATTAATTCTTCATCCTTAGGAGGGAGAGAATCACTACATGTACTTAAATCATCCTCTTGCCTAAAAATGGGATAAATAGGATATTTAGGGGAGGGAAAATTAAGGAAATTGATTATGATCCTATCTTCTTTTTCCAAGGCATCTTTATGGGTAAGACAAGCTTTGGGGCAAGGAGAAGCATTTCTCATTAATGCATCATCTCTAGTGGGAATTTTATTGAAGTCAAAAGAGGAGATGCCATCACTAGGAAAAGTAGGGACAATACCATTTTCTTGCACAAAATGATCCTCATGAGGGGAGTGTTCTTTAGGAGGGAAATTAACATCTTTCTGCAAAGATTCATGCTTAGGAAGGAGATCTCTAAAAGAAATGGTCATAATCTCTTGCTGCACTAACATGCCCCCATTGGTTAAGACCAAATCTAGGAGAAGACAAGTCAATGTCCATAAATACCTTTTCACTTAGAGAGGAATCATGTAAAGAAGGTAAAGTGACATTAAGAAAGGTGTTTATGATATCATCTTCTTCCTCTAAGATAGCTAGATGGGAAGGGAACATTTTAGGAGAATTGTCAAGATTACTCTTCAAATCTTCATCCTTACAGCATGGGATATTTTTGAAGGAGTTGGTACCAAATATTTTAGGCACTAAAATGTTGGCATAGATAGGAGGAGGTTATTTAAGAGATGGAAAAAATGAAGCAAGGGAAGCTAACCCATTATCATATTTACGAAATGAATGCATCATGACAAAAATATTCCTATTTCAAATGATAACATATGCAAAACAAAAGGAAATTCAATTTTAACCAATGCAAGAACTATAAATGTTGATTTAGAAAATGAAATTTATGAGTGAAATGTGTTCCTAAATCAGATCTGAAATTAATGATCCAAATCAAGCTATTCACAAGTTCAATTTTGAATTGAAAAAAATAGGGTTTTAACAAAATTGACCTCTAAATTTTTTGAAATTTGTAAGGAATTGAAACTTGTAAATGTAAATTTGAATTTGAAATAGAAAAAACTACCAGATCTAAGAACATAAATCAGAATTGAAGAAGATTGAATTCACGTCAGGTTCACCAAAATGTGGAGGGGATAAAGTGAGACTTGGTGACTAGGACCTCATCCCACTTTAGCCAACACATTGGGAATACAAAAGAGCCTAGGGAGATAAATCACTTTGGATAATTCTTGTGAGAAAGAGAGAGCAAAGGATTATCTTTTAGGTTTTCTATTCCTCTTGCTAAATATGAAGATAAGATGTGAAGGATTGATCGACTAGACTAGGAGATGAAAAATGAAGCATATATGAACTAAAATTGAACAAACTTCTAGATCTAAAATTGTGATACTAAAAGAAGAGAAGGGGGAGAAAACTGAATGTGCACTTGATGCTAAAAGTTGAGCCAAATTGACCAGGACTAGGGTGCCACACCACTGTCCAGTTTCTGCAGACATGAGGCTATAACTGACAGACTGCAATTCTAAGATATTGAACCTATATACTACCAAAAATCACTTAAAAGTGAAGGGACCAGGGTGCCACACCCCTTTCTTGGGTAGGACTAGGGTGCCATGCCCCTATCCTTGATATATTTGGGAAAATCTAAGACTTTTGGGCAATGCCTATGTCTTTTCCTGTGCTAAAAGTCCTTCGGGATACCTATTTATGCACCTACAACTGAAAAGAGAGGGTTTGGAGTGGCTATATAGGGTTTTGCCTTAGTCAAACCCCTATGGTGTTTATTTCCACCTCCACAAATAGCTGATAATGTACTGAAAATGTGTGTTCTAGAACCTTGTGCGTATGCAAGATCCTAAAATGAAATGAAAACAATCTAGAGCAACCCTAAAGAGTAAACCCTAAATGCTTGTAATTGACAAAGTAAAAGCTCTAAATAAATGATGAAAAGTGATCTAAAGCATGAATTTAAATGTGCAAATAGGTGTAAAGAAGCTCATACAAAGACATGAAAATAACATGAAATCATACCAATCCCCAAGGGAGAGAGATTTGCCACTAGATCACCTACTATTCTTCAATGTCTTCCAGGCTCCTAATTGATGATGGATACTTGATGAAATGTTGTTGAATTTTGTTGAACATTGTTGAAGAATCCACATAAGCTTCTCTTTCACTACATAGAAGGCTCCTTGTGCTCACTCCAACATCTTTTTCCTTAGATCTTAGTCCTTTCAAATGAAGAAAGAGAGCTCTTATGTATGAAACCCTAGATCTTAATTTTGACTTAATTTTGTCTTTAGTCTAACCTAGGAATTGAATTTCCCACCAATATTTTGGGGATAAGCATTATAATATCATAGGATTATGCTCCTGAAATTTTAGGAAAAAAGTCGAGGACCATGTGGACTTTCAACATGGTCTGACCAACTTTTCACCAAATTTTTAGGGTTGTTAGATATGATAATATTAGAGAGAATCCAATAGTTACAACTGATTTAGAGATGTTTTGATATGCAAAATTGGTCCTTAAAGGTCAAAAATAGGACATAATTAGGGTTTATGATTAAATGATTTATTGGAGGAATAAAATAAAAAGGTGCACACTTATGGTAAAGGGCCCAATTTTATGATGTGGGGAGTGAGAAAATATGACTTTAGATTTAATTAAATTAATTAATAAATGCTTAAAGGGAAATTACAATGCAAGATGCAAACACACTAAGGCGAGTGCTAAACTAAGTGTGGAATTGTACCACCCTAGCAAGGGTGTACAATTTACAATACTAAAATTAGTGTAACATCATTATTTATTATGAGATCTATAAAAATTATTTTTTGAAATATTTTGCTTCATTTTCTTTCTTATTTTTGTCTCTCAAATCTCCTTAAATATTATAGTATTAATTCTCTTTTATTTTTTTTATAATTTTAATTATTTTTTGAACATCTTAGTGTGGAACTTGTACTTTTAATAGATTTAGGTTTCCATAATTTCACTCTTGAAATTAAATATCACATTTTAGATCTTTTGAGGGTGACATATGATGCAAGAGCACCGATCTAGTTCTTACCGGTTGATCAGTTTTCAGTGGAGTTGCTTGAGAGCATGACATTTATTCATGTTTGAATGTTTAGCATTATGGTTTTGGGTTTAAGACCTTGTGTTCATGGTCTTTATCATGTTTGAGTTTCATAGCTTTTGGATTTGTTTCTAGTGAGATGTGGATTCTGATATTGTCCCGGTTGATGTGCTCCTAACAGTTGAGATTGACTATATGTTGAGCGAATATGATTTTGGGTTGCAATTGATCTCCGTGACTTGCAGATCCTTGGATGTGTTTCTTTAGGTCTTGTTAAATATTCTTGGAAGTCTATGCATCATTTTATGAGTTGGAGATTGTTCTTAGTGATTTGAGCCGACATGTTACCATTGCATGTTTCATGAACCAGTTGGTCTTTGGGCCGACTTGATTGAGTTATAATTATTTGAAGATGGTATAAATGGAAGCTTGTGAATTTGGTGTAGGGGCACTCAAATGTGTGCTATAACATGTGTTTACAAGAAACATGATGTGTTGCCTTGAAATTTTTTTGTATAGGTCCTAGATGGATATGGTAGGTCCAATGCTACCGATGCTTATAATAAGCCCTAAGGCTCCAAAGTTGTAAACTTGGTCACAAGCCTTGTATGGGAATTTTATTTATGTTTTTGGTTTCTAGGGGTCCTAGAGGTATTTTGTATCCAATTTGTAACCTTCAATATGAGGGCAAGTGTGTGATGTCATAATATGTCAAAAGTTGTTTTGTTGTCATGAGCAATTTTTGCAACTTTTTGAGTTATGGTTGCCCAACGACTAGTTGGTTGCATTTTGTATGTTGGGAAGTGGTTAGAAGGATTATTTAGTCTTATTTAAACTTGAGGAATGATTCCCAAAGGTTACATGAAGGCTTTGAATGAAATTTATGCTTCCTACCAATCTGAAACTGTCATTTTTACTGCTTTTTCTTAGATTCTTGGCCTTGGTATAGATTTGTATGGACTTCTGGGAGATACAATATTTTGAAATGAGTGTAGTAGTGAATCACCTCTCATTTTATATTGGTTTGGGGTCTTTAAGTTATGTGGTTGAGGAGTAGTTGATTTTTCTTCCTCACTGCCTGATAAAACCCTTAAAACAAAGGTTTGGATGCAAAAGGAGACCTTATTCAACATTCCTCTATGGGAAAGGTCTAAAAACCTGAGGAATATTGTATTACCATGTATACTAGTTATTTTTGTTGGTTTGGGGAGTAGAAGATCTCACCTTGGCATTGTTGGAGTGATTCACTAGACTTGACATCTCCATGTGGCAAGTCTATTTAGTGAGGGATTGAATGAATCCTTGAGACAGTGGACACAACGGTGATAAAATTTTGCATGGAAAGGACCCTTAGGCATGTGAAGACCCTCTCTAAGAACCCTAAATTCATTTCCATCCAACTGGTGAAGGTTTTGAGGCCTAAACCTCTATAACGGCTAGTTAGACCAAAAATAGGCCCAATAGGGTTTGAAAACTTGCACTCAAAACCCAGATGCAAAAGTTTGAAATATTTTAGAATGAACAAAAAGGTACTTGAATATAATTTTTTTTTAGGGAGTTGTTTAGGTAGTTTGATAGGTAAAGTGGGAAAATTCCAAATGGAGGGCTAATTGCTTATAGCCCTATTTCCTAGGTCCATAAGGGCAAAAGGCACAAAGGACTTATAAATACCTATCGAAGGGGTCAAGGTCAATGAAAATAACATATAAAACATATATAAACTCTCACATATGATAGATTCCACTATTTGAGAAAAAGGGCATGTTAGCAAAGGGCTTGGGGGTTGTGAGGTGTTTTGGTTTAGGGGTTGAGTATTTAGGAGTAGGAGTCTCCTAGAGAAACTAAGTTGTCTAGAGAAGATTGATCCTTGGGAAGGATGAAGGAAAGAATTGATAACCTTTGGAAGGTTGGAGAGGTTAGACCATTGGATGGTGCCAAGTGTTGACCCCCTAAAGAAGAAACCTAGGAATTTTCCCATTACCACCAAACCCTCTGCATCATAGTGGCATCAGAGCTATACCAAGGGTGGAATAGTTTATGTCAGACTCAAAAATTGGAGAAGAGGCTGATACAATGCCTCCTAAGGCAATGAACCCATAGACCATCAAGAAGATGGTAGAGGAGTTGCTTGAAGAGAAACTCAAAGAGACCAGACAGTCCAAGGGAAAGGAAGAAGCTTGTGATGATGAATTAGAAGAGGAGAATGAAGAGTAGGAGGCCATCCCTTAGAATATGGCACTTGATCAAAAGATGTTCTAGGATGCTTTGAAATCAGTAAACACGGACAATGTGGAAAGTTTACCTATTTATAGTAGTAGCTTGAATAGAGAAGAGGTGCTTGAACAGATAGAAGCACTCAATAACCACTTTGAGTACAAAGAGGTTCTAGAGGAGAAAAGAGTGAGTTTGGAAATGTCTAGACTCAAGGGGTTTGCCTTGTTGTGGTGGATAGTAATGTAGGAAGAAAGGATGAATATAGGGAAGAAGTAGATATCCTCTTGGGAGAGGATGAAGAGAAGAATCAAAGATCAATTCCTACCAATAGACTATGAGGTTGAGATGTACAAGAAGCTACAAAACATTAGATAGAGGGAGTTAAATGTGAATGCATATACTGAAGAATTTAACAAACTAAGTATTAGGTCCAAGAAGCATGAAGAAGAGGCTAAGAAGGTGGCTAGATTCCTGAATGGGTTAAGATAAAATATCCAGGATGAGATCAACATCATGTCTCCAGAAACTATGCAAAAATTCTTCCAATTGGCATTGAGAGTGGAAGATAAGATAAGGAGAAGAGGAGAGAAAAATAATAGAGGAAGGGGAGGTAGGAAAATTAGAGGTAGAGGTGGCTATGGAGGAAGAAATACTCCTTTCAAAAATAGTGACACTAACCAACAAGAGTCTAATGGAGAGTTCAACAATAAGAATGGAGGCTTTAGAGGGGGAAGAAGACCTTTTAATAGGGGTAGGCAAGGTAGTCAAGGAAGAAGTCTTGGTGTTTTCATTGGTAAATGTTACAATTGCAACCAAGTGGGTCACACCATGAGTAGACACCTGGAGAAAGCTTCTAGTTCACATGGACCAGAAAGAAGGACTCAAATTGTGCAAGAGGGTGATGGACAAAGTATCAATTCACCCATGGGAAATGCAGGTCCTACCTTGGATGGAGAAAGCCTCATGCTAAGAAGGACGTTATTGAAGGTACCCCAATGCAAAGAGCCACCACAAAGAAAGTCACTTTTTAAAACTACTTTTAAGTCTCATGGTAAGGTTTATAAGCTGATTGTAGATTATGGATCCACTGAGAATATTGTTGCTTTGGAAATGGTAGAGAAGTTAAAATTGAAAAAGGTTACCACATGTGAGTCCTTATAGGGTGTCTTGGATTAATAAGGGGCAACATGTAGTGGTAGATGAATAAAGTTGGGTGGATTTTGAACTAGGAGACTATAAGGATAGGATCTTGTGTGATATCCTTCATATGGATCCTTGTCACTTGTTATTAGGCCACCTTTGGTAGTGGGTCACACCATGAGTAGACACCTAGAGAAAGCTTCTAGTTCACATGGACCAGAAAGAAGGACTCAAATTGTGCAAGAGGATGATGGACAAAGTATCAATTCACCCATGGGAAATGCAGGTCCCACCTTGGATGGAGAAAGCCTCATGCTAAGAAGGACGTTATTGAAGGTACCCCAATGCAAAGAGCCACCACAAAGAAAGTCACTTTTTAAAACTACTTTTAAGTCTCATGGTAAGGTTTGTAAGCTGATTGTAGATTTTGGATCCACTGAGAATATTGTTGCTTTGGAAATGGTAGAGAAGTTAAAATCGAAAAAGGTTACCACATGTGAGTCCTTATAGGGTGTCTTGGATTAACAAGGGGCAACATGTAGTGGTAGATGAATAAAGTTGGGTGGATTTTGAACTAGGAGACTATAAGGATAGGATCTTGTGTGATATCCTTCATATGGATGCTTGTCACTTGTTGTTAGGCCACCTTTGGCAGTATGATGTTAAAGCCCAACATGGTGGGGAAAAGAATATGTATGTCATCTCTAAGAATGGTAAGAAATTTTGGATGGAACCCTCACCTAATCAAGGGGAAGAGAATATTGTTAGTACAAGTGTTATGTTGATTGGTGGGAAAGAGTTTTCAAATGTCCTTAAGAAAGAGGAGACCCAAGGCAATGCTTTAGTCTTATACCCAAAGGATAAACCTCAACAAGAGAATGGTACAAAGAGAGAAGATCTTAGTGAAGTAAAATCCATGTTGGATAGATATGAAGGAGTGGTAGCCAAAGAAATGCATGATAACTTTCCTCCAATCAGAGAAATCAGTCATCAAACTAATTTGATCCCTGGTGTAACCTTGCCCAACAAAGATTCCTACAAGATGACTTCCAAACAAAATGAGGAGATATCAAGACAAGTGCAAGAACTATTGGAAAAGGGTTTGATTAGGAAGAGTTTGAGCACATGTGTTGTACCTACTATGTTGGCACCAAAAAAATATGGAACATGGAGAATGTGCATTGATTCTAGAGCCATTAACAAGATCACAATTAGGTATCGGTTTACTATGCCTAGGACTGAAGACCTAATGGACTATCTTAGGGGATATAGATAATTTTCAAAGATTGATTTGAAATAATGTTACCATCAGATCAGAATCGGACTTGGTGATGAGTGGAAGGCTGCCTTTAAGACAAATGAGGGTTTATATGAATGGTTGGTCATGCCCTTTGGGCTCACAAATGCACCTAGTACCTTTATGCGCCTCATGAATGAGGTATTGGTTGACTTTATTGAAAAATTTGTTATTTTTTATCTTGATGACATCTTGGTATTTAGCAAGTCCAAGGAGGAGCATTTGAAGCATTTGGATCAGGTTTTGAGGAGGCATCATGAGGAGAAACTGGTAATCAACCTTGAAAAGTGTGAATTCATGAAAAATGAGTTGGTGTATCTAGGCTTTGTGGTTTCTAAGGGATGTTTAAAGATGGATTCTTCAAAGGTTGAGGCTATTTTTAATTGGCCTACACCTAGGATAGAAGGATATTTTAGGAGCTTTCATGGATTGGCTTCTTTTTATAGGAAATTCATTAGGGGTTTTAGTCATATTTGTGCTCACATCCTTAACACTATAAAAGGAGGAATTAAATGCAGGATTGAATGGATAGAGAGAGAATCCCAAAGCTTTGAGATTTTGAAGAGGAATGTTGTAAACTTCCTACCTTGAGGCCTCCTAATTTTGATCAACTTTTTATAGTTGAATGTGATGCAAGCAAACAAGCATTAGGTTCAATTCTTAGTCAAGAAGGGCACCCGGTGGCATTCTTTTCAAAGAAGTTGAAGGAGGCTAAGAAAAGGTACTCAACCTATGATTTGGATCTCTATGCTATGGTACAAGCACTTAAAAAGTAGCATCATTACCTTCTTCCAAAAGAGTTCATTGTGTACACTAATAACCATGCATTGAGTTTCCTTAATGAGAATGAGAAGTTGAACCAAAGGCATATCAAGTGGGTTGGACAAATCCAAACTTACACTTTTACTATCAAGAATAAGAAGGGTGTGTGTAATAAGGTTGTAGATGCCTTGATTAGGAGAGTACTTACCATCCAAGAAATCCAATGTCAAAGTGTTGGTGTTGATTCTCTTAAACTCATGGATAAGGAGGACAAAGAATTTAAGGATGCGTATGATGTTTGTACTAAGTTTTCTAATTCCTTTCATGTTGAGTTCCCTAATTTCATGGTGTAGGATGGATTTCTCTTTAAGGGGCATAAACTATGTATTCATAAATTCTCTATGAGAGATAACATCATTAGGGAAAAGCACAATGGAAGCCTTGGCGATCATTTTGGTTTGGATGAAACTTTGGAGTAGGTATCAAGGTTTAACTTTTGGCCTAAGATGCAAGAAGAGGTAAGGAAATTTGTGGAGTATTTCCCCATTTTTCAAAGGGCAAAAGGAATTTATAATAATGATGGTTTGTATCAACCTTTACCGGTTCCTACTAGGCCTTGGGAAAGCCCTAGTAGGGATTTTGTACTTGGTTTGACCAAAACTTTTAGGGGGTTTGATAGTGTCTTTGTTATTGTTGATAGGTTTAGTAAGATGGCTCATTTTGTGCCATGTAAATACACAAATGATGCATCTCATATTGCAGGTCTCTTCTTCAAATAATTTGTAAGGATACATGGTCTACCTCTCAATATTGTCTGTGATAGAGACTCCAAGTTTGTTGGTCATTTTTGGAGGACTCTCTAGAAGGAATTGCGTACCAGTCTAACATTTTCTTCAACATACCATCCTCAGACTGATGGCCAAACCAAGGTGGTTAATAGATCTCTTGGAACTCTTCTTAGGTGTCTTACCAAGAAACATGGGCAAAGTTGGGATTTGGTGATTAGCCAAGATGAATATGCATATAATGATTTAGTTAATAGAAGTACAGGGAAAATCCCATTTGAATTTGTGTATGGCTTACATCCTAGAGGGATATTTGAACTTAGAGACCTTAGAGGTATGGAAATAAGGAGTGCTTAGGGAGAGGACTTTGCCATCACTATGAAGGAGATCCATAATCAAGTAAAGATTTCAATCCATAAAAGTGCAGAAAAATACAAACTCTGAGAAGATGTTAAGAGAAGGGATGTTCAATTTTAGGTAGGAAATCTGGTAATGGCCTACTTAAGGAAGGAGAGGTTTCCCAAGAGAAAAACCTCTAAGCTTCTCATGACGAAGATAGGACCTCTCTAGGTAGTTCATAAATTTGGCAACAATGCTTATGAGGTTGAACTTCCACCAGATTTGGGGATCTCTCCCATTTTTAATGTATGTGATTTGAACACCTTCAAGGCTCCTTTACCTAATGCAACACCTGGTTCATCTCTTGTGTAAGAGGATGTAGATTGGGTGAAGGATTTGCCACCGAGAAAACCATTGGAGTTGGAGAGTATCCTTCATTCCAAAGTGATCAAACAAACCAAAAGAGGGGTCTACAAGGACTACTTGGTCAAGTGGAAGGACTATCCTAAGTCTGAAGCTACATGGATGTTTGAAAGTGATATCATCAAGCATGGCACCTCAATCACCTGGTTGGCAACTCAAGGGAATTGAATTTTGTTGTCCAGGGGAGTATGGTGGAGGGGAACTCAAAGGTGTGCTAGAACGTTGCAAGAAACATGATCTAGCCTTGAAGGTTTTTTGTATAGGTCCTAGATGGATATGGTAGGTCCAATCCTACCAATACTTGTAATAAGCCCTAAGGCTCCAAAGTTGTAAACTTGGTCACAAGCCTTGTATGGGCATTTTATTTATGTTTTTGGTTTCTAGGGTTCCTAGAGGTATTGTGTGTATTTGTAACCTTCAATGTGAGGGAAAGTGTGTAATCTCATAATATGTCAAAAGTTGCTATGTTGTCATGAGCAATTTTTGCAACTTTTTGAGTTGTGGTTGTCGAACGGCTAGTTGGTTGCATTTTGTACATTGGGAAGTGGTTGGAAGGATTCCTGAGTCTTATTTAAACCTAAGGAATAGTTCCCAAAGGTTACATGAAGGCTTTAAATGAAATTTATACTTCCTACCAATCTGAAACTGTCATTTTTATTGGTTTTTCTTGGGTTCTTGGCCTTGGTACGGATTTGTACAAAATTATGGGAGATATAATTTTTTGAAACAAGTGTAGCATTGAATCACCTCTCATTTTAATTTGTTTTGGGGTCTTGAAGTGATGAATACTAAGAGGGGGGGTGAATTAGTATGCCAAAAAACTCTGTACTTAAACACTTAAACAGTCTGAAGATAAACCGGTAAAATAGTTTAACAGACAGACCGGTTATCACACATGCAAACCAAAATGCAAGTAAAGAATTCACCCACAAAAGCAATACAACCATAACACATGATATTTGATGTGGAAACCCAAATGGGAAAAACCACGGTGAGATGGAACTCACAAGTCACTATCTGTAGAATAGAAACCAGACCGGTTAAGGTCTTACAATGTTCTTCACCAGAATAGATCCTGGTAGGAATCTCAATCTTTGTTAGGAGACAAGTCCAATTAAAGACTACCTTGTTAGAGGGTTTTAGATTCATAGAAGTGAACCACCTTGTTAGAGGATTTTATAAAGGATTTTGGGCCTACCCGGTTAAGGGCTACATACTTGTCAAAGATGTGAGTAATCAACAAGTGTTTGATCTATCTAATAGCACAAACTGCTTGGTTAGATCCAGTATAGTTCACTGCTAATGCATTCCAGCATTACTTCAGTCTTCTCTATCTCTCTTTGTTACAACTTGATCTTCTCAGATAAGATCGCTCTTACAACAACTCAACAATCACCTTAAACCCTAGCACAAGATAAACCCTTTCAGCAACAACCTAAAACCCTAGACATGATGTCCTTTTAAAGGAATCTGATTTCATGTTGGTCCAATAGGATTACATTACAATTTCCTAGGTTCAATGAATCTAGACATACTCAGTAACATGACACAAAAAGAACCATCAGTGTGTCAGCACCGTCAATCAATCAGTGGATTGGTAACTCATCACAAAATGCCTGTTGGTAACTCATCATAGAGTATTACCGGTTCATACAAAATACTAGTTGCCGGTTTGACAAAAATGAAGACTTGTAAGAATGTGTCATGCCACTTTGTTCCCTCATACCACTTGAGATCTACGAACCGCTTAGGGTCAACATGCCGCTTTAGACCGGGAAACACATTCTGCAAAATCACCAATAGTCCAAAGACTAGAATACAACATACCAGTTGGAACACATACCGGTTTAGCTCTAGCTCATACATACAAAGGGGATCTTAATATAAGTGTGTGTACATCAATGAAAATCACAACACAAACATCAAAAATGCCAACATGAAGTTCTATGGTTGAGGAGTAGTTGATTTTTCTTCCTTGCTACCTAGTAAAACCCTCAAAACCAGGGTTTGGATGCAAAAGGAGACCTTATTCAACATTCCTCTATGGGAAAGGTCTGAAACCCCAAGGAATGTTGGATTACCATGTATACTAGTTGTTTTTCTTAGTTTGGGGAGCAGAAGATCTTGCCTTGGCACTGTTGGAGTGATGCCCTAGACTTGGCATCTCCATGTGGCAAGTCTGTGTAGCGAGGGATTGAATGAATCCTTGAGACAGTGGACACAATGGTGGTAAAATTTTGCATGGGAAGGACCGTTAGGAATGTGAAGACCCTCTCCAAGAGCCCTAATTTCATTTCCATCCGACTGGTGAAGGTTTTGAGGCCTAAACCTCTATACCAGCTAGTTAGACTAAAAATAGGCCCAATAGGGTTTGAAAAATTGCACTCAAAACCCAGATGCAAAAGTTTGAAATATTTTAGAATGCGCAAAAGGGTACTCGAATATAAATTTTTTTAGGGGGTTGTTTAGGTACTTTGATAGGTAAAGTGGGTAAAGTCCAAATGGGGGGCTAATTGCTTGTAGCCCTATTTCCTAGGTCCATAAGGGCAAAATGCACAAAGGACTTATAAATACCTATTGATGTGGTCAAGGTCAATGAAAATACCATATAAAACATATATAAACACTCACATATGATAGATTCCACCATTTGAGCAAAAGGTCCTGTTGGCAAAGGCCTTGGGGGTTGTGAGGTGTTTTGGTTTAGGGGTTGATTATTTAGGAGTAGGAGTATTCTAGAGAAACTAAGTTGTCCTAAGAATATTAATCCTTGGGAGGGATGAAGGACAAACTTGATAACCTTTGGAAGGTTGGAGAGGTTGGACCATTGGATGGTGCCGAGTGTTGAACCCCTAATGAAGAAACCAAGGAATTTGCCTATTACCACCAAACCCTCTGCATCAGAATCATTTGAAGACAATAGAGAAATTAGAAGATTGAAGATAGAGCTTGGAGATTGAGAAAAGATGTAGAATCAGTGAGATTCTGATCTGGTAGGATTGAGGCTAGGAGGCTGAGGTCTGGATTAGGATAGAACTGTCAGTCTATTACCAGAAGCCGATTTGATTTGAGGATGATCTATGGATATTGTAATTGCATTGTAAGCATTGTTTGTATCCTAGACTGTGATCTAGCTTACGGCATGTATAACTCTTCTGATTGTAATAAGATTTATTCAAGTTATTTACCGATTAGGTGTTCTATTATGTTATTGATTGTTCTTTCTGTTGTTTCCGGTACCTTGTTACCGGTTATCGGTAGGCTTTGTATGTTTTGTGTTTTAAGCTGTAAGGTTGGGCTGTCCTTCATCGGATCTCCCTGCCTTGACTGCATCAAATGGTATCATAGCTGGTTCATGAACTTGTTGTTGGATAGATTTTTGTTTGTGCACCGGTTAGTTGGAGGGAAGTTTGAGGCAACTTGTGGACTTGTTCAGATCATTGAATGTGGGGTAGAGCAAGGTTTTGTAGGTAGACTGTCAATCCTAGAGCTTGAGCTTGAGGTAGTTAGTGGGTGGAGACTTGAACAGATCACCAATTGAGACAAGCTGTAGTTTGGACTAGTAGATCATCATGGAGAGGCAACCGAGAGTTGTGGTTAGATCATCAAATCCCCTGAGGTAGTTGAAAGTACCTAATGACTGATCACCAAACTAGATCAAGTGATGGGACTCACTTTTCAATTAACCCTGAGAGTCTGATGCAGGAGCACCAGTCTAGTTCTTACCAGTTGAGCAGTTTTTAGTGGAGCTGCTTGAGAGAATGTCATTTCTTCATGTTTGAGTGTTTAGCATTATGATTTTGGGTTTATGCCCTTTTGTTCTTGGTCTTTATCATGTTTGAGTTTCATAGCTTTTGGCTTTGTTTCCGGTGAGAGGTGGATTCTGGTATTGTCCTGGTTGATGTGTTCCTAACGGTTAAACCTGGCTGTATGTTGAGAGAAGATGATTTTGGGTTGTTGTTGATCTTCATGACTTGTGGATTGTTGGAGGTGTTTCTTTGGGTCTTGGCTGGTATTCCCAGAAGTTTGTGCATCATTTTATGATTTGGAGATTGTACTTAGTGATTTGAGCCAACATGTTACCATTGCACATTTCATGAAATGGTTGGTCTTTGGGCCGACTTGATTGAGTTGTAATTATTTGCAGATGGTATAAATGGAATCCTATGAATCATTTTAAGACAACCAAGAAGATAGAAGATTGAAGACAGAGCTTGGAGATTGAGCGAAGATGTAGAACCAGTGAGATTCTGATCCGGTAGGACTGAGGTCGGAAGGCTGAGGTCCTAATTAGGATAGAACTGACAGTCTATTACCAGAAGCTGATTTGATTTGAGGATGATCTGTGGATCTTGTAATTGCATTGTAAGCATCATTTGTATCCTGGACTGTGATCCAACATGTGGCATGTATAACTCTTTTGATTGTAATAATATTTATTCAAGTTATTTACCGGTTATGTGTTATGTTATGTTATCGGTTGTTCTTTCTATTGTTTTTGGCACCTTGTTACTAGTTACTGTAGGCTTTGCATGGTTTGTGTTTTAACATGCAAGGTTGGGTTTTCCTTCATTGGATTTCCCCGCCTTGATTGCATCAACATCATTGATCAATAAGCCCTTGAATTTCATTTGCAAGATTTTTCATGAAATAAGATTTATGTGATAGTCCTTTGTATGTAGTTTTTCTTCTTCTATAAATTAATAATGCACACAAATAGCTAAATATATTTTGATTAAATATGATATATTTTTTAAAATATCATTCTTTAAAAATAATAATAATAGAACATTGGTTGTGTTCCTTCATCTTGTTGAGGTCAATTCATGTAGATACCCTATAATCTATATCATTATTGTGCATGCATCTATAAATTTTCTAACATAAAATGATTAATAGAGGCTATTTTGGGTGGAAAACCCACTAGATTTGTCTCCTCCTTGAAGCCATTATTTTTACTGTCAATTGTAGGCAATGATTTTATAGACGACTTCTTGTTACTTCTTATTATGGAGGCCTTCTGTTAGTAAAATTTAATACTAAATATGGCCTTTGTCCTATCAAGCATGGATAATACAAATATTTTTTTATCATTAATTGATGTTTTCTCTAATATACTTTTTCATTACTTAATATTTTCCTTGATCACGTCGCTCTGCAGATGATAGGGAATTTAATATGAAGTATGGCCTATAGTATATGGAACATGGATAACTTATAATAATAATTGGTGCTTCATCTACCCATCATTTAATGTAAATATATATGACTATCACTATCTATAAACCAAATGTATATGTATGTCTTTAAGTTTGACGAGACTAGAAATGGGGAGTTTATTATTGATTCAATGACTTATGTCACATGGTTGGTTTAGTCTATGTATGAGAGTATGTGTGGTTCTATTATATTATGGATGAAAAGACTTAGATCACCATTGGGTTTTCTCTATTTGATAACTGCTATGATTTTTCTGGCCTCATGACAGTGAAGGTGCCCACATTGGTGTTTCATTTCAATGGGGAGCACATTTTCCTTTGCCTATAGATAACTTTATCATTCTTGTTGATTGTTTGGGGTTTTCTACTTTTTCTTTCAAGGTACCATGTGAAGCCTCTCCATCATTGGATACATTTAGCAATAGGGATTTCAAGTAACTTTTGATATGCTATCCATACATGTTGGGTTTTCTATTGGTTCATTACCTTAAACACCCCAAGTCTCTCTATCTTCTCTTAGTAAACTAACGAATATGTTTTTGGGGATCTTCATACATTTTTCAAAGTATATGTTCTTAATATAGTATACCCATTTTTTTAATTTTAATTTTAGTTTTAGCATATGAATATTAAAAATCAAGCATATTGAAATTACTTTTAGATTTTCAATTTCAAACATATACAATCACATTGGCCTCTGATTTTTAAAATTATTCTAAAGTTGATATCAAATAGTATTGCATATAAATTAAAATGTGAGTTTTGTTTTCTTAAATTTCTCTCATAGGCAATTTCATTAGGATTGTGAAATAGGGCTCTGTAACTCTTTAGGAAGACCTCAGAAGATGCTTAGTACAAAGCTTCCAAAATTTCTTTAAAACCCCATAGTTCCAATTTGAGTCAGAGTGGATTCCACAATGGACTTCTTTATTAGGTGTACATGTAATTTTAGTGACACCAATAATACTCGCATATACCAATACCAAGCCACCAGTAGAGAGAAATATGACATAAAAATTCCATGGCTCTTTTTTGAGAGTGCCTCTCTTGCCTTAAATTCTTTCCAATTCTACACATTATAACTCTAAGTAGAATTTGTCTCTCTTTTCCTCTGAAACTATATAACTAGAGGGGGGATAATTTATAGTTCCCCCATTAACACAATCGTCTCATCCTTATTAACCTCAAAAATCTTATTATAACTGAGAATGCTCAATATTGCAACTAAAACTATCGTGTGGATGATATCGGTTGAGCTCCACATCCCTTTTTAAAGTAATTTATTGAAGTTATTGTTAAATAAGTACTTGATCATTAAATAAAGGTAATGATTTTATATAAAAAATATATCTGATCTAATTTCTTTCCATGCTTAAAAATTTAAAATTGTTAGCATACACACCTAGAAATATATTGTCAACATCAGTCATGTACAATCAACATTAGTAATAATAAATTTGAGAAGTGACATTCAAGAACATGACATTGCATTGTCGAGAGGTTTTTGTACATCGATTAAAAGTATCACTTAGGATATGGTGGTCCCATGGGAAAAGATATCTACAAGATACACCATAGCTTTATTCATGAATATAATTCTTAGCTATGTCCAAGGCCTGAACCCACTATCCAAGCATTTCCCTGCTAGAGCTTACATTTTAAAATGGAAAGAAAATATTAGTTGCATAATTTCACAAATAGAAAAGTGGGTCTAGTATTGTATTTGTGCACTTGCACAAGAGATAGGCCCACTTAGTGCAAAGGAACTTCCTAGCTAGCACTTGTGTGTCTCAATGATGTAATTACATGTTTTCCAAGTCACAAGACGGTGGATTTAGTCACCTATCTTTAGAAGAATATAGATAAAGTATGTTGAATATATCATTTTTTTTATTCCACTGTAAAATATTATATTATATTATATTATTATTATATTAACATATCATTACATCAAAATAAATGATTCTATTTTTTATTGATTGGTTTTTTTACACCCATATGTGAGTATAATATTCTCTTGGCATAATTACAATCCAAGTGTCTTAGTGTTAATAACTGTTGTCTCATCGTGAACATGTTTCATTCAAATTTTTAGTTCATTCAATGAATGTAAAATAAGATTTAAGAAACATTTTATATTTTGAAATAAAAAGAATTTTGAGACAAGAGCGGGAATGCAAAACTCAAGACTAGGGTTTTCCTCTTAATAGACTTGGGTTTCCTCTTAATAGACTTGGGTTTCCTCTTAATAGACTTAGTTTTCCTCTTTGGATATTCAAATTATAGGTAAGGTTTATTTTTTATAAACAATTTATAATTTTAGTTATCTAAGGATCAAGGTTGTTTGTTTACAAGCATGTCTACCACAAGCAAAAGCACTAACCCTAAAGGGAAAGGGAAAACAAGTAAAAAAATAGATATTTTTAAAAAACCCCAAGTTTTACTAATGACTACTTTGATATGTATGATCTTGTAATCTATGGCTATCTTACCTCACAACTTATATATGTATGTGAGAATAAGGCCATGGTAAATGGTTTAGAAATACCAAATCCTAGTTTGAGGGGACCATGGGTGAGTGCATTGGGTCACGTGATGTTTCTTGAGGTCTTCACTTTCCTTGAATTTATAAAGGATTGCACCCGAAATTACGAGGATGATGAAAAAGAAATTGTTAGGAAAGATAGCCAGGAAGTAGTGTTACACACCACTAGAGAAGAACATATAAAACTATTAGGGTTTATAATGTAAGATTTTGGAGAAATCTGTAGTGACCTTAAAATTGTAGCTATCGACTAGAAGAAATCAAAAATGATTTTTTCAAAAAAAAAAAGTGTAAAACATCATACTCCCAGAGGATCATAAGATTCTTTATGAAATTTAAAAATTTAAACCATGGGATCAACAAACTTTCTCCATGCTATCATTTTACCTTGGAATGGATAGCGTAGATCAGGAAATTGAGAAAACATCAAAGCAATATCAAATTAGGACAATCACAAAACCTAAAACTGCAATGAAAGCAATCCTAATCCAATCAATGAAGACATAAAGACAAGATATTCAAATTGCATGAAATTGAAGCAAACCAACGCAGATTTCTCCTTCATGTGGCTCCATTGTTCTTCTTTCACCTTCAAATTTGTTGTTGATCTCACCTACAAGTGCAAAATGCAAGTAGAAAGCAAGTTGAGAGATGAAATTCGCAGCATAAGGCTACTTGAAAATGTGATTGATTAATTGATTTTTGATTGAAGAAACTCATCCAATTTATAGACAAATTGGAGAGAGGACAAGATTAGCATGAAGAGATTTGAAAGGAAATTCAAATCAAGAATGGCAACATTATGACAAATGACAAGCTGCTATGCAAGGAGTATGACAAATTATGACAAATTATGACAAATTATGACAAATTTGAAATAGAAATAGAAACAAATTATGACAAATTATGACAAATTTGAAATAGAAATAGAAATTAGAAATTAGGAGAAATTAGAAAATTAGAAAATTGAAGAAAAAGATGAAATAGAAATTAGGTGAATTAATTAATAGGTTTTCATCCATTAATTAATTCATGAAAGAGACCTAGGACTAAATAAATAGATTTATTTAACCCACAAAGAATAAGAAAAGGATTAAATGAACAAATCATAAAACCCTAGAAATAAGAGGACAAGGAATTAGGTCAAGACAACAAGAAATTAATGTAGGTTCGATCATGATTCTGACTGACAAAGGACCAATGTTGATAAATGATTGAGATTGATTGACAAAAATCAATGAAAAATTGACCAAGATTGACAAGGAGATCAAATTGATAGGCGCCAATTGACAAGGAACAATAACTAATTGATCCAAATTGACATGATTGAAAAGGACAAGGATTGATGATGAATCGATCACAAAATGACAAGATTGACAAGGACAAAGATCGACCAAAATCATGACTGAAGATTGCTATCGACAAGACCTAATTCGAAAGCAATAAAAATGAGGAAAGCAAAAGAAGGACCCGATGTTTGCAAATGATAAAGACCAAGTACGCAACATAGAAGAAATGTTAATGTGGCACTAGAACCCTAAAATAAGGCAATGCGCAAATGTTAAAGTATGACTCCACAAGTGTTGACCATTTTTAGATGTCTACATTTTGCCCCTCTTTGAGACAATGCGATTTTAAGCATTGTTTCAAAGAACAATAATGAAAAATCCCCAGACAATAACAATGACATATGCATGCCCCCTCAAGGAATTGGCCGGAAAAATCCAAAAAAGAGGCCAAGTGATCGATAAGAATGACAGAAGATGATAGGTTCGAATGGATCAAAAATCGAAGGTCGGATGCACAAAGGACAAGCAATGGAACTAGACCAAACAGATTGCCAAGACTGATGGAAGAAATGTTAGTAAGAAGAAATTAGACAGAGGATAGTTAGAGATGAAGGAAAAATTGCTATCATAAATGCACATAAGTAGGCAAGAACCTTTATTTAATGTAGCAAAGCAGATGCAGAGCATCATGGCATTGAAGGCCAGAGCTAGAACACAACCCCTTTTACAAAAGACAGACACATCGCACACAAGGAATGAGTGAAGCATCCTAGGGTGCATACATCAAGGGTCGAGGTATGTGTGGCATTCACAAAGTGAACGTACTTATCATAGACACCCAATGATATAGTTGCCCCAGTTTGTGACAAACATTCCACAAACAACAAACACAACAAAAAAAAGAAAGGCACCATGAACCATCCCGGTCACTCTAAATCACTTAGTGACATCATTGAGAAACATAGGAACATGATCGAAGCCAAAGATAAATTAGTAAAAAGATAAGACACACAAAATCATTCAAGTCAAACAAACAGTTTAATCATCATTGTCAAAAGTGGAAAACAAGAATGATCATGCTATTTGGTTTCAGGGAATGCGGTACCCCGTCTAAGACAGGACATAGTCTAGTTTCGAGTATACCACACCCTGTATAAGACCCATGATAATTTTGACAAGGATGAAATGTTGATGCTATTTTGATTGATGTGACAACTGTGATCAGGTTGAATGCTTGCTTGGTCGAACAGTTCATCTGTTAATGCGTGATTTCATTAAAGCACAATGTTTGATTGATTATCGTTGGATGTATGCTCAGTGATCTGTCTATGCACAAAGGAGACCATTTATTGACAAAATGCAAAATGCCAAAGAAATTGTTTTTGGATTTTGATGTTTTTCACTTTGTAGGAATTTCGAGTTTTTTACAATTTTTTTGTTCATTTTTCAGGACTTTATTTGACTTTTTAGGGATTTTTTTTAGGACATTATTTGATTTTTAGGGATTTTTTCCAGGACATTATATGATTTTTAGGGATTTTTTCAGGACATTTTTCAATTTTATAGGACTTTTTTTTTTTAGGACTTTATTTGATAAGAAAGCTCCAGCCTGCACGTAGCAATAACTCCAATAATTGATCATGACAAGGGGCGCGCCCCCAATGAAAATTTGAAAGATATATATAGCGACCAGGACCAAAACATATGCACAAGGACTGGAAACCTGAGTATGCAAGACAATGATGTTGACCAATCACAAGCCTAGAACAAAACATTGGGTCAGGGCAAGGATAATCATGATAAACCTACGAGGGGAAAGTACAGCTAGGAGTCATGATAGATAACGGAGCAATAGTCTTTTACACATGGTGCCTGTTTGCCAGGTTTTCACCATGGTACTTGCCCAAAGTGCCTGTTTGCCAAGTTTTCACTAGAGGGCGAATTATTTTTCTTTACTTTTGTTCTTTTCAATTTTTCACCTTTTTTTTGATTTTTTTGTATTTTTTCAGGATCATATTTGAAGAACTGCTGACAGAAAAACTATGCCCAGTACTTTCGAAGGTGCATGCTATTTACAAGATCAGATAGAGGTTCACCATTTGGGGTTGCAAGCTGATATGCCCCCGAGCCATAGGCTGTAGTAACTATGAAAGGTCCAACCCAATTAGGCTCAAACTTTCCTTTGATGATGTCAGTAGATTGTGTATTCTGTCGGTTCACCTTGAGGACCAAATCTCCCACTTCAAAGTGTCACCCTTTGACCTTCTTATTATAAGAGCGATGGAGACAGTTTTGATATGCTTGCAAATGTGTCAGGGTTGTCTAACGTTTCTCATCTAACATCTCAAGCTGATGCAGCCTAGAGACTTTGTGCATCTAATCATCAATCAAATATTGTAGGGAAACACACAAAGAGGGAATTTCCACTTCCAAGGGTAAAATGGCTTCCGCACCATACACCAAGGAATAAGGTGTTGCGCCAGTAGGTGTGCGGATGGAAGTGCGATAAGCCCATAGTCCTGGATTCAATTGTACATGTCAATCTCGACTAGCGTCATTGACAACCTTTTTTAGGATCTTAATGATGGTTTTATTTGATGCTTCAGCTTGATAATTACTTTGTGGATAGTAAGGACTGGAGAAATGGTGTTGGATGCGAAACTTTTCATAGAGTTCCTTGACATCTTTATTTTTGAATGGACGGCCATTATCTGTGACTATTGCAAGGGGAACCCCATATCTGCATATGATATAATTTAGTAGAAACTTTGAAATTTTAACACTAGTGATATAGGTCATGGGGATAGCCTCGATCCATTTTGTAAAGTATTATGTGGCTGTGATGATGAATTTGTGTTCGTTTGCCGATGTCGGGTGAATCTTGCCAATAAGATCCAATCCCCATTGAGAAAAGGGCCACGGAGATATGATAGAGTGAAGTTCTTGGGCTGGTGCATGAATGTAATTTCCGTGTATTTGACATTTGTAGAATTTCTTGACAAAATCATGAGCATCCTTTTCCATAGTGGGCCAATAATATCCAGCACGAACCAACTTTTTAGCTAGACTCGGACCATTGAAATGGCCCCCACATATACCATCATGAACCTCACGTAAAGAAATTTGTGCCTCATGAAAATCCAAACACCTGAGGAGGGTGTGATCAAAGGAATGATGGTAAAGGGTATCTGCAATGATGACATGTTTGGCGTATGAAGGCTTGGCGTTGGGTAGAGGAAAGGTTAGGTGGTAAGGTGTGGGATTTCAAATACTAATAGATGTCATTGTACCATGGGGAATTAGGACCAACAAGAACACACATCACATCTGCTATCGAAATTTCAAAACAAGGGACAAGCAACTGTTCGACCAAAAATTCACATCTGTCCATATTGTGGGGCATATTTAACATGGAAGCAATAGTTGCCATAGCATCTGCTGACTTGTTTTGTATTCTCGGAACTTGACTGAAATGGATATCAGTAAATTTTGTCTTGAAGAAATCCACCATATGCTTGTAGGGAAGAAGCTTTTCATCCTTTGTTTCATAGTCATCATTCACTTGATGGATGACTAACTAGGAATCTCCATAGACTTGCAAATGTGTAATGTTCCATTGGATTGCTACTCGGAGTCTTGTGACCAAAGCTTCGTATTCTGCAATATTATTGGTGCAATGGAAATTTATTCTGTAGGATTTGGGAATAGCATCACCTTGAGGGGTGATAAACAATATACCTGCTCCTGACCCGAATTTGGTATGGGATCCATCAAAATATAATTTCCATTCATTAGAAGATGTGACAGCAAAGACTGATTCATCTGGAAAATCAGTCAACATTGGATGATCATCATGAATAGGTGCCTCTACAAGTTGATCTGCTATGATTTGTCCTTTTATTGCCTTTATCTCAATGTACTCAATATCAAAGTCACTTAGGATCATAACCCACTTTGCCAGGTGACCTATCAAAGCTGCCCTACTAAGCAAGTATTTCAAGGGATCAATTTTGGCAACTAGCAATGTCTGATGATTTAACATATAGTGTCAAAGCTTCTATGTTGCAAATACCACTGCTAAACATGCATGTTCAATAGTTGAATAATTCAGTTCATAGCCCACTAGTGTTCGACTGATATAATAAATAGCTCGTTCTTTGCCTTTCTCATCCTGTTGGGCTAAGAGAACTCCTAGTGCCATTTCAATTGCAGAGATATACAATATGAATGGCTTCCCTACTATAGGAGGCATTAGAATAGGTGGCGACATCAGATAATCCTTGAGAGTTTGAAATGCTAATTGACATTGCTCAGTCCATTTAAAAGTGACACCTTTATGCAATAAATGTTGGAAGGGATGACATTTGTCTGCCAATTGAGCTATAAACCAGTGGATTGACTATAACTTCCCTTGCAGACTTCTTAGTTGATGGAGATTGGAAGGAGGAGGCATATCCATTATTGCTTTAACTTTTTCAGGGTCTACTTCAATGCCTCTGTGAGAAACAATGTACCTTAATAATTTTCCTATTGTGACACCAAAGACATATTTCTTTGGGTTGAGTCTGAGCTTGTAGGTTTCCATTCGATCAAAGATTGGGCCAAGGATGGCTAGATGACTATCTCTTGTGACGGATTTGCATAATAGGTCATCAACATAGTCTTCCATCAAAGTATGCATAAAATCATGGAAAATTGTTGTCATAGCTCTTTGATATGTTGCTCCAGCATTTTTAAGGCCAAAAGGCATCACATTCCAGCAGTAGGTACCCCAAGCACATGTGAATGCAGTCTTATGTTGATCTTCAGGAGCAATGCGAATTTGATTATATCCAAAAAAACCATCCATCAATGATAGCATCTCATATCTGGTAGTCATGTCAACTATGATGTCTATATTCGGCAGTGGAAAGTCATCTTTAGGGCATGCTTTATTGAGATCCCTAAAATCCGTACAAATTCTGATGCCCCCAGTTACTTTGCTAACTGGTACCAAATTTGAAATCCAATCTGCATAATCAATTGGTCTGATAAAACCCACATCTAATAATTTTTTGAGTTCTACTTTGACTAAGAGAGCCACCTGGGGATGCATCTTTCTGAGTTTTTGTTTGATGAGCTTGGCATCTAATTTTAATGGCAAGTGATGAAGGACTAATTCTAGATCAAGGCGGGGCATATCTGCATAAGACCATGCAAAACTGATCTTCTTCTCAAGAAAGAAATTGGCAAAATCTATCTTTTCTTGGCTAATCTATTAGTTTGATCCTTATAAAGCCAATCTATTGCATCATCATCCAAAGTTTCCTTGTTAAGTTCACCCCATTTTGTAAATGTAGTGGGGGGCTGATATTCAATGACTATCTTAGGTTCCTTTTGCAACAAGTGTGATTTGCCATGTGATTTTGGAGATATTGGTAAATTCCCAATGAGGAATGTTTGAGCCATTGAATACTCTTCGCATCCTTGGTCCTGTATCTTCAATTTTCCTTTGACAACATCTAACAACTCATTAGGATCCACATAATTATGTGAGTGGGCCTCTCTATTAACTGGGACTTGTTGTTGTGGGGAATCCTTTAGATTAGCACAAAATTGAAATGGATTATGATCTCCTGGAATTGTTATCTCAGTCCCATTGTAAGGATATTTTAAACACTAATGATAAGTAGATGGAACTCCTTTCATTGTGTGGATCCACAGATGACCAAGAATCATATTGTAAGGGAGATCAAGGTCTAAGACCTATAGGAAAGTGTTTTCTGTCACTGGACTGACTCTGATAGGCAATGAAATTACCCCTTTAGATGGGCACTCAGCATCATCATATGCTTTGATTGTTATTCTTCTGGAAGAATCAATGTCATTTTCTGTATAACCAAGACCAATGACCACTCTCAAGGTACAGATGTTAAGACCTGCTCCGCCATCTATCAAGACTCGTCGGATCTTGCAATTATGGACAAAGACTTCAAGATATAAAGGATCATTATGAGGGAGCTTATCAGGTGAAATATCATTATCAGAAAATGCGACATGTTGGGAAACTGGTCAACATCAATGTCTATCAGGACAATGGACTCAGTTAAAGCTTTATCTAGGACTGCACGATGCATAGGGGACATTTTCAACAACTCAAGAATTGATATTTGTGCAGGTGTCTTCCCCAAACGATCTAGGAGATTATACTGATTCGTAGGAGTTGATTTGGGAGGAATTGCAAGAGCTCCTTTCAGGACTGTTTTGGATCGATGAGTGGTGACTGTGCAAGAAGGATCTTGTCCCTTTATTCTTATGGTGGAAACATACTCATTTGACACTCGAAAACAATTGATGACATTGCTATAACCATTATTTGCATAATTAAGATTCATTGTTTGGGTAGAGTTTGAAGAAGATGCTTTACCCTTGTCATGATCAAGCAAAGGAGTTTTGAAAATTGTATGATTAGTGTTAGAGGTCGCGTTGGGCGGGTCTACCTCAATGACTCCTTGATCTAACAAGTCTTGAATCATATGTTTCAATTGAAAACACGATGCGGTTTTATGTCCTTTTGACTGATGGTATTCATAATATGCATTATCATTCCACCAATGCGGCTTTACCAATGGTTCTTCCTTGACATCTGGTAACTTGATAAAATTTGCTTGTATTAATTGTTTCATTACTGACTCAATAGGCTCTCCCAATGGCGTAAACTATCAAGGAGGCCCATCCCTTGATCTGAAAGGTTTTCGTTGCTGGTTTTGTTGGTGACCTTGTTGTTGATTATACTGTTGGTATTGCAGCTATTGAGTAGCATTGCTTGCTTGTGTTTGATTTTGTTGCATAGCTGACATATTAGGAGCACTCAATTTCTTTATAGTGAATGTGGGTTGATTTGCATTCACTACTCTTGCGTCGATAACTCCATCATTAGTGACATTCTTGTTTTTGTACCAAAATCTATTTTTGTCCCCTGAATTGTTTGTGTTATCACTGTCTTTGTTGAGTTTAATGAGTCTCTTAGCTACAAGAGTAGTTTCAATGTTCATCCCTTTCTTAATGAGCTTCTTAATGGTACTAGGACTTTTCAATTTGAGGTCATACATCATTTCTGGGACCAAATTTTCAATAAGTAAATTCACTTGTTGTTCTTCAGGTATATCTAGGGAAGAACAACTCACCATCTTTGTAAGAAAGTCACTAATGGTTCACCTTGCTTTTTCTTGGTGTTGCATAAATCTGACATGGTCACTTCACTGTCAATGTTGAATGCGAAGTGGGATATAAACTTTTGAGCCAATTCTGACCATGTCTTTATGTTCCCTGGCAAATGCGAATACCAATCCATGGCTTGTCTTGTGAGACTTCGTGTGAATAAGAACATCAAATATGTTTCCTCATAGCTCACTTCAGTACATGCTACAAAAAATGCTCGAATATGGTCTTTTGGATTGTCGTTCCCTTTATATTTCTCAAAATTAGGTGCCTCAAAATGCTTAGGAAAGGGAGATATGTACAAGCTCTTGTCAAATGGATTAGGACATAAATCTTGATCTGTGTATAATTTCTTTGTCCCTTTGGTTTCCAATGCATCAACTTGTCATTGCAACTTATCAAGCTGTTGTGCAAATGTGTTAGGTAGCGAAGATTTTGGAAGTTCATCATTCACTCTTGGGTGTACTCTTTGTCGATACATCCTGCTCTCCATTGGCTATTGATGCTCTAAAATTGCTGTCTTTGGTGTCTCTAGCATATAAAGTTCTTGATACAGCTCTTGTTGCTATGGTTGTGCCATGCCTTGACATTGACCCTTTTGTTCTGCTTCTTGTGGTGGGATCATCATTTGTAGCCTTGGTTGATATTGTAGTTGAGGGTGTTGTTGATATTGCATGGACATCAGTTGTGGTTGTGATGTATGATAACTTGTTTTACCTAGCCCATATTGAGGCACATGTTACTGTTGATGCTGACGAATTGGAATTTGCTGACTTTGTGTTAACTGTTGTTGTCCTGATGTAAATCCCATCATTTGCAAAAAACTTTGTTTGGGAGGTTTCTATTGTTTCTCTTTGAGATGGGGGATGGCACTTGCATTGACTTGTTGTGTTGTTTGTCCAATCCATTGTGGTGGTTGCAAGTTTGAATTAACTTGTAATGGTGTAGAAGACACTGCAACGTGTTGTTGAATGCAATATTGTTGTTTTTGTGCATTGCTTGTTTGTGCATTCAATTGTGCCTTTTGTGCATTCCTCAATTGTTGCAACACTTGTTGTTGGTGCACACCACTATTTGTGGCTCTTTGTGTTGCCACTATCAAAGGATCTGTCACAATATTTTGCATAACAGGTGCTTGAGTATTTGACAAACATATTGAACTTGATGGGACATATAAACTTTGTTGTATTGTAGGATTGTTTTGAACATTCGTAAGATCAGGCATTCCAGTCGTAAAGCTTTCTTGAATCTTAGATTTTGATCCACTTGTAATTATTCAAGGAATCATTCTTGTTGAGGGAAAGCTGTAAACATTTGTGTGGCCATCATTTGATCTTATGCTAAAGGTGTTGTATTAAATAATGGATTGTTTATTGTTTTGAATGTTGACTTTTGTGGAATAGTCACTATCAAAGTTTTTGAAGCATGTTTACTCATCAAGGTGTGTTGAGGTTCTTGTTGCACATTTTCTTCATTTGGATGTGGAGAGAAACTTAACAGCTCACCGCCTTGTTGTTTTTGCACATTAATTTTCTCATTTGAGGAGGTCACATTACTCATCATATAAAGATATATATTCTTTGAGTATGTTGTAAAATCCATGTAGAAACAATTTGTAATTATTAAAGGAGGTTCCACTAAGACATTTAGATTCAAAGCTTGTGCTACTTATTTCTACAAAACATCAGTCAACATTTTGTGGGAATGGACAAAAAACTTCATATTCAATTCAATAAGAATGATGAGAGTACAATTGGAACATTGGTTCCACTTTTAATATATGAGTGGATCCCTAGAATAAGGATGCATGATAGTAGAAGGTGTCCACAAAAAAATATGGTGGTCAAAACTAATAAATCAAAATCAAATGAGCTACATACCAATGAGACTCTTAGTGCATGTATAAACTAATTTAAACTAGTTTAACTTCCCATGGGGTGTCCCATTGTTCTCTATCTCACAGGATCCCTAAAGCCAATGTTTTGGTCTCAGATCATTGAGAAAATGACTTAGGAATGACAACTCCAAGAATGAGTGATATTGTGATCTATATGCATGAATGCATTCTAAGATCTATATGATATATTAAAATCTATGATGATTAAGTTAAGATGAAGATAGTGATATGATAATGAGATTAACAAATTATCCTAACATGATATACTATCATGATATTATTCTATGATATGAAATGAAATTCTTCTAAATGTTTATGATGATATTTTAGCAAAGAGAGGCTAAAATTCTTAGTAAATCAAACTATAATGTAGATGCATGAAACCTGGATATGGAGAATGAGGAATGAGAGCTCTATTTATAGGGAAAATAGGGCAATGAAGGGTTAATATTGAATAATATTAACAAGGGCTAGGATTGAAAGTTACTCAATCCATGTTTACAATTTTTACCAATGAAATGGTGATAATTGTCAACAAGAGGTGGGTTGAGAGGAGATGCAAGAGGCATTAAATGCCTGAGGAGACATGAAGGTTACCTTTGGAGGTAAGGTTATGGTTAGGTTAGGGTCATCCATTTGATAAAGCTTTTACCAAGGGGGTAAACACTCATGCAAGGGTTAATAGGATAACCAAGGTTAAAGCCATGAGTGCATGGTGAGAACCTTAGGTTAGATGAGGGTTAAGTTAGAGAGAAAGTCTCTAACCATGAAGGGAGGTTGAATTAACCATTAATTGTTTGGAAGACTTTGGGGACAAGTTTGTAAGAGTCCTTCCAAATTTGGGGGAACTCAACAAGTTAGCATGTTTAAGAAATATAGCCTTAAATGCATTTAGAAGACTTTCCTCCAAATTTGAGAAGTGACTTCCTCAAATTTAGGGAAAGGACATGATTAGAGGGATTAAAGCTTTATTGATTAGGATTAGAAGAATCTAGAAGGCTCTAGAAGAGGTTTAAGAGGCAAGTGGGAGATGTAGGAAAATTCAAGTGGGAGAAAAAGAATTTTAATTAAAATAAAATGTTTTATTTCAACTATAATAGATGCAACTTGCATAAATACAAGTGGGGGGATTTAATTAAATGTAAATAATTAAAATGAAGAAAGGGGAATTAATTAAATAAAGTGACTTATTTAATTAAAGGCTAGAAAAGGTTTAGGTGAATTTAATTAAATAAATTGAGTAATGTATTTAATCAAATAGATGAAAACGGAGAAATTAATAAAATAGGATTTAATTAATAGGGGGGATGGGGTTTAAATAAATATTAAATATTTATTTAAGAAAGTGATCAGATTTATATGTCTACGTTTTCCCTCTCTTTGAAGTGATGTGTGTGCACATGTTGATTCAAATAAAATTGCTGGATATGCTACCAAATTTTTTTGATATGGTGTTGTGTGTCAAAATGTTTGATATGATTTCTTGGATATGAAAAATTGATTTTGATATGATACACTGATATGATTTTATTGATATGAAGCTGATATGAGACTGATATGGAGATTCGATATGATACGCTAATATGAAATTGATTGGTTGATATGGAGCTGATATGAGACTGATATGAGATTGATATGGATATTCAATATGATACGGTTACGTGGATTTGATTGGTCGATATGGAGCTGATATGGAGATTCGATATGATACACTGATATGGAATTGATTGGTCGATATGGAGATGATATGAGACTGATATGGAGATTCGATATGATAATGTTGTCATCAAAATTATTGATATGATGCCCTAGATATGAAGAATTGATTTGATATGAGACTGATGTTGATATGAAACTAATATGAAATTGATGTGGAGATCCGATATGATAATGCCCCCACGGGAGATTGTTTGTGCACTAAAAGCATGAATGATCTCTTGAAAGAAGAGGAATGTTATTTGAAAGATAGAAGAGTGGATAGCTGATGACGTGCATGGGTGTGATAATATTGATTAGATTGATTGGATTGATAGGATTTATCAGATTGAGATTAAGTTTGGTTTTAGGAATGACACCTCCTGTATAAGACAAAGATGATCAAAAGTCTAGTTTCAAGAATGATATATCCTGTATAAGACATGATAGAATGGATCAGATGAAATGGATTGATAGAATTGATAAGATTGAGATCAAGTCTAGTTTCAAGAATGACACCTCTTGTATAAGACAAAGATCATCAAAATTTCTGGTTTCAAGAATGATATATCCTATATAAGACAAAGATGATCAAAACATCTGGTTTTAGGAACGATATATCTTGTATAAGACATGATAGAATGGATCAGATGAAATGGATTGATATAATTGATAAGATTGAGATCAAGTCTGGTTTCAAGAATGACACCTCTTGTATAAGACAAAGATGATCAAAATGTCTAGTTTTAGGAACGACATATCTTGTATAAGACATGATCAAAATGTCTGGTTTTAGGAATGATATATCCTGTATAAGACCTGATCAAAACATCTGGTTTCAAGAAAAATACATCCTGTATAAGACGTGATAGATGAGATTTAGATGAATGATGAAGATATGAAAATGAAGAAATATTCTATGATGATGTGATAGATATGCATGTGATGGATGCAATGATGCATTGATATGTTATTGATATGTATGGTGTTTACTTTGATATGAGATGCAATGTTTTCTAAATGTTATGATGTGAGATGTATCTTGAAAATGAGATGTAGATGATAATGATAATGATATGAGATGTATAAATGCAGATAAATGAATGCAACTAAGTATGAAATGCCACTAAATGATCATTGCAATCTTGTCATTGTCATTCCTGTTAGTCACTTTGTTTGTGCTCTTTTTGTCATCATTGAGCTTTTGATATGTTGAAATTTAATACAAGCATCATGGAATAATTAAACCATGACAACCTAAGTATAACTTACATGATTTTTGATATTTCAAGATGACACAAGCGTCAGGGTATAATTGAACCAAGGTGAACTAAGTGTTTCTTGTGTAAAACAAACAAGAGTTAACATTTTTATGTGCAAAATGGAAAATATCTTCAATTATATGTTTCCAATCATGTCTTGAGACAAATTTGCACAGTATGAATGATCACCTCACAAACAGAAACCCAAAGGAAAATATCAGATTCCTTTGTTGCTTCTCTAGCTTAGTGCATCCTTGAGTAGCTCAAGAGATCTAATGATCAAGATACAAATAGTGAAAACTTTATGCTAAATGTAAACAAATCATAATTCAGAATATATCATCCATCATGTGTGTTGCAATTGTAGTTGGATAATGATCTTGTTTTCTAGTCTGATGAGTATTTTTGACAATGGTTTCCTTAGTATGTTGTTATCCTTGTTTGTTGTCTAAATGCTAAAGCGATATGAATGTTTCCCCTAGTTATGGACACTTGTCGATGTGGATATATATGTTGATCACCAAGCTATGGTGGGATATGATACAGATAATTGTTTAGACAATCAAGGACAATGACTACGCTAAGTATGTCCAAGATAATGTTGCATGTATAAGTGTTCTATGATGGCTATGGGCTTAGATCAGATGGATTAAAGATATGATGTGAGTACCAATAGATAGAGGAGTTGTTCTCTCACAAATAGTGCCTATTGCTAGGTTTTCACCACTTGTTTTTATTGCACTTTTTGATTTGTTTTTCATTTTTTTGGTATTTTTCTGATTTTTTTTTTTTGTGTGTCACAAGGTGCCTGTTTGCAAGGTTTTCACCATAGTGATGATTTTTGATACTTTTTTTTTTTGCTTTTTTGCTTGATCCGTGCATTGGATGACTCAAGTGTAGAACTTCTTCAGATGGATGTTATTGGTTGGATCATCAAGCAAGTCCCCTTCTGAATTTGACAACTAATATTCTTATGATCCATAGGCTGATATGATGACAAAGGGTCCCAACCAATTAGGTTCAAATCTCCCCTTCTTTTCTCGAGCTTGCTGATTTTTGGGATTTTCTTTTAGAACTAGATCGCCGATTTTGAAAGCCCTTGGGATGACCTTGTGATTGTAACCTCTGCACATTCTTTTTTGATATTCCTTGAGATGATCGAAGGCACGTTGGCAATGTTCATCAAGCAACTCTAGTTCTTGTAATATGTTGACTCGATATTCCTCATCTGGAATGAGGCCTTTCAAGGATACCTGGAGTGACATAATCTCTACCTGAATAGGTAAAATATCTTCTGATCTATATGCCAAAGAATATGGTGTAGCTCTTGTAGGTGTGTGGATACTTGTTCTGTAGGCCCAAAGTGCAGGATTGAGTTGCGCATGCCAATCTTTGCCACCATCGTTCACGTTTTTCTTGAGGATTTTCAGAATTGTTTTGTTTGAGGCTTCTCCTTGACCATTCCCTTGCAGATAATAAGGTGTCAAAAAGTGATGTTGGATATGGAATTTCTCACAAATCTCTTGGACATCTTGATTTTTAAAGGGTCTTCCATTATCTGTGATAATGGAGCTAGGGATGTTGTATTGACAGATGAGGTAATTCAAGATAAAGGATATAATCTGTTGCTAGTCACTATAGTCAATGGAACTGCTTCAATCCATTTGGTGAAGTACTTAGTGGCCATGATGATGAACTTGTGCCCATTTGACAAGGAAGGATGGATTTTTCCCACTAGATCAAGTCCGCATTGATAGAAAGGCCATGATGTGGTGAATGGTTGCAACTCTAGCACTGGTGCATGTATGAGGTTGCCATGAATTTGACACTTAGGAAATTTCCTTGCAAACTAATAAGACTCTCTCTCTATTGTAGGCCAGTAATATCCCATCTTTAGGAGTTTATTAGCAAGAGTAGGACCACTTGAATGCATACCACAAATACCTTCGTGAAGCTCATGTAAGATGGAGTCAGATTCATTACGATTGAGGCATTGAAGAAGAGTACCACCAAGACCTCGGCAATAAAGAATGTGTCAGTGGTTAAGGTGTAGTAGGCTTCTTGTCGGATAAAGTTTCTTTTTTGGTTGTGAGATAAATCAAGTGGGAGAGTATTGTCTTTCAGATAGTCATGGATTTTTCCGTATAGAGGGGAATTATAATCAATCAGGGAACATATAACTTGGGATTCTGAATTGTCATAGGCTAGGGAAAATAATTGTTCCACCAAAAATTCATAATGATTCTATTTATTTGGAAGTTGTAGGAGCAAGGTGATAGTGGCCATTGCATCAACAACTCTGTTATCGAACCTTGGAATCTTCTTGAAGGTGATGTCCACAAAATACCTCTTGAAATTGTCCACCATGTGTTTGTAGGGCATCAACCTATCATCCTTTGTTTGATAATCATTATTGAGTTGATTGATTGATGAATAATGATGAACAACAAATACACTAATTGGTACTGAGAGGGGGAGTGAATCAATACATACAAAAACTTCTCAACAACTTATCAAGTTAAAATAATGCTAACCGGTTGTCTTCATCACTAAACTTAACCATGGAAATACTGCTAAAACACAGTAAGACTTCAGACAACTAAACTAGTAAAACTGAATACTTCAAATAACATTCAACACTTAATAACTACTTCACCAATATACTCATGCATGTGTTGTATCAGTAATACCATAACCATTAGCTTTGCATGCATATTCACCTAAACAAAGACTACTCAATCATCACATGAAAAATGCACAACTCATGACACACAGATTTTTCACGTGGAAATCCAAATGGGAAAAACCACAGTGGGGATGAATACCCACAAGCTTATTTTTGAACTCTTTTGAATCTCGCTCTGGTAGGAGCCTAGTTCGGTTAAAGAATTTACAATAATGTTATGTTAGGAACCGATCCTGTTAAAGATCACCTGGTTAAGGGATGGTTGTATACCTTGTTAAAGGTTGAAACCCTATTAAAGGTTACCTCGCTAAAGGATTTGAAGAACTCAATGATCTTTAGTCACCTGGTTAGAGGATTTGCAATAAGCCTGTTAAAGCTACCTAATAAAGGGATTTTCCTACCGTTGAAATGGTTAGAAGACAATAGGTAAAGCTCTAATCTGATAATGACACTACATGCTAAGGCAGATCCTTTTCAGCTCCTCTACTCTCCAATCACACTTTGTAGTTTTCCACTCACTAGTTTGGCAAGTATCTCATCACTCAGATACAAACACAACATTTGCCAACACAAACAATAACAAACATCATCGACCTTATAGACAACAATTAGGTCGGTAGCATAAACCCTAAACCCTAAATATTTTAGGTTTACAATTACAAGCGGTCCAATCCTGAGTGTTCAAACACTTTGCATAGAATAAAAAAATCTTAAATAGATCACAAGTCATTCTGCATCATCCATTCTTCACTGCATATGGAAATCAGTAACACATCACACTCTCTTCACATACTGCTAAGAAGAATGTTCATTCCTAAGGTAGACATTTAATGCAATCGATCTTTACATGCAAGATCCTCAAGGAAATTCTTCACGTACACAAAACTGACGTGGCATCTCGATCTCATCCTTATCTCTTAGCTAACTCATCAAAAAATGTCACCGGTTGCATCGAACAAGCTAGATTGCCAAACTGGAAACCCTAGAGCTGAGACTACCAAGTAGTAGTCACACTTAGTGAAACCCTAACACCAGTCCACTTCATCTTTTCATACCAGTTCTCCTACTTGAACATCAATAACAACTTCTTCCAATCTTCATATCGATTCACCTGCACTTATTGACATCAATGGCAACATACATTATCATCATATCGGTTCATCATATGCCAACATTGATGACTAATTGAGAATCTCCATAGACTTTTAATTTTGTGATTCTCCATTCCATAGCTATTTTGATACTAGTGACCAAGGCTTCATAGTTGGCAATGTTATTGGTGCAGAAGAACATTAAGCTATAGGATCTTGGAAGTGTGTGTCCCTTCAGAGTGATGAACAAGATGCTAGCACCTAATCCATGTTGGGTATAGGATCCATCAAAGCATAGGGTCCATTTCTTGGGTGTGATAGTGAGCACATCTATATCTGGAAATTCCACCTGTAGTGGATTTTTGTTTGGTAAAGGTGCTTCTACCAGTTGATCTACAATTGTTTATCCTTTGATGGCTCATCGTTCTGTGTATTGAATGTCTAACTCACTTAGGATAATAACCCATTTAGCTAACCTCCTTGTGAGAGCGGCTTTGCTAAGTAGATACTTTAGTGGGTCAATCTTTTCTACTAGCTTGATTGTATGGGCTAGCATGTAGTGATGAAACATTTGAGAGGCAAATGGTACAGCCAAACAAGATTTTTCAATGAATGTATAGTTGAGTTCATATCCATTCAGAGTCCTGCTAATATAGTAGATAGCCCTTTCATTTCTTGCTGCATCTTCTTGTACCAGTAGTGCCCCTAGTGAGACTTTTGTTGTTGATACATAGAGGATGAGTGTCTTTCCTGCTATTGGTGGTACCAAAACTGGTGGATTCATTAATATTGTTTGAGATGGTGGAATGATTTTGCAAATTTGTCTTCCCATCAGAAATGTACATTCTTATAAAGAAGATGATTGAATGGGAGACATTTATCTGCTAACTGAGCAATGAATCATTGGATAGATTGTAGTCATTCCTATAGAGATCTCAATTGACTGATATTTTTAGGAGGTGGCATTTCCATGATATCTTGAACCTTTGCTTGATCCACCTTGATGCCTTTTTTTGATACTATCTTTCCCAAAAGTTTGCCGGATGTTACCCCAAAGACACACTTCTTAGGGTTCAATCTGACATTGAATTGTTCTAGTTGTTGAAAGATTTTATCCAAGATGTCTAGGTGTTCTTCTCTTGTGAATGATTTGGAAACAAAATCATCCACATAATCTTCCATAAAAGTGTGCATCATGTCGTGGAATATTGTTGTCATGGCCCTTGATAGGTTGCCCCAACATTTTTCAAGCCAAAAGGCATGATGTTCCAACAGTATGTACCTCACGAACATGTGAATGCAGTTTTATCTTAACTGTTAGGAGTTACCTTGATTTGGTTATAGCCAGAGAAGCCATCCATGAGGGATATCATAGCATGTCCCGCTGTTACATCAACAATGGTGTCGATGCTTGGTAAAGGAAAGTCATCCTTTGAGCAAGATTTGTTGAGAACTATGAAGTCTGTATAGATTCTGATGCTTTTGTCTGGTTTAGATACTGGTACAATGTTAGAAATCCATTCCGCATAATCAATGGGTCAGATGACTCCTACATCAAGTAATTTATTTAGCTCTCCTTTTATGAAGATGGCCACATGCGGGCTCATCTTTCTTAATTTATGTTTTACAGGTTTAGCTCCAGGAGAAATGGACAAGTGATGCATGATAAGGTTTGGATCTACCCCTAGAGTGTCTGCATAAGACTAAGCAAAATTTATTTGCCCCTCCTTGAAGAACTAGATGTAGTTCAGTTTTTCTTGTTCTATGAGTAATTTTGCCACATGTATAATTGTGGCTATTTCTTCAGTGTCAATGTTTATTGATTGAGTTGGTTCAATCAAGATTGGTGACCGCTATTGGTAATGTTTAGGAAGAGTGTCAAGTCTCCCATCCTCAGGTTTCTCAAAGAGGCTTTCACCATTAGACACGTCCTTTGTTTTTAATTTTTTGCGATCTAATACTGCCATTAAATGGTTGTTGGCATTGTGTTGTCATTGATGTCAACTAGTATAGCATGTTACCGGTATAGAAGGACAATCGGTATGATAAAATAGTTGATGTACAGTCATTGATGTCAACTAGTATAGGAGGTTGCTGATATAGTCTATTACCGGTAAGGAGAAGATGTCAACTGGTAAGTGATGTGTTGATAGTGTGTGGTTGTTAACTAGTGAGCATGTATAAACATGGAGAAGATAAATCAACAAAGTGTGTGGTTGCTAACTGATAAGATTATGACTAGTGTACAAGTAGGGTGAGCAAGATGCTTGGATGTTGATTATGATAAAGAGGTGGAATGTTATCAAGAATCACATCAACACCGAAGGTGAAGTATGTGTAGGTCATCGATTTACTATGTGGATGTCAAACAATAGGACTCCCACCGAATGAAGATGTAGTCACCATTAGAAGAGAAGACTAACAATGAGTATGCCCAAACCAGATCACATGTGTCTGTTTGAAGATATGCTCCTCAAACAGGGAAGCCATATTAATGCAATGTCAGATGCAGATGACAAGGATCCACTCCCACTGGTAAGTGTAACTCATCTCACCATACACATGGAATGCATCATATCCCTCTGAGAAAAGGAAGTCAGAGGAAGAAAAGGAAGGAGATTGGATGCATAGACAAGATGACAAATGTGAATGATGAGGAAGCCTCTAGACTATAAGATAAGAGATATGTACCAGATTTGCAAAGGTAGACATGTTGAGTTGCTAGTACAGAGATTGAAGGATATGGTTGTCACCTTGAAAAACCAATTGATAGGAGGACCGGTCAACTGATGAAGAAGGAAAAGTTGGAACAATTGTAGACAAAGGACATTTTTGGATTGAAGATGGAGTTTGTTGAAGGTTGATGACATGGTTTCATCAAGGTGGCTACTGGTAAGTATGTGAACTAGTAAGAGAGAAAAGAGGCTAAGTGATGTGCTCCTACCTGATGAATATGAGCATGTGGTGGATTGATATGTGAAGAGAGGAAAACAGATTTGAAAGGTAAACTGATCAAAATATAACAAAATAAACATGCAAAATGCTAAAATATCATTAAAAGACCATTTCACCTTGCTATTTTACCTTCTCCTTCAGATTGAGCTTGATGAAGTGAAGGCACCCCTTGATAATGCTCCACTTAATGTGCTCCTTTGATTGCTGGATGTGGATGGCTCTCCAATATTGTGCACAAATGATAAGGATGAATTATAAGGATGAGATGATCAAGTTTCCAACATGATTTCCTAGGCTCAAAAGGGCAGCATAAGCTTACTGGATTTCAAGATGTGTAAAATGAAGGGATGAAGCCCTATTTTATAGGAAGAGGAGAGGAAAACGGATGGCTAGGATGAATTTGAGATGAAGGGCTAAGATTTACTTGTGAGCTTACACAAGCTCCAAGAGAGGGTGTGGAGACCAAGAAATATGCCTTTAAGGCATTTCGTATCTCCACACTCCACAAGATGCATTGGAGGAATTAAAAATTCTCCAAAAAGGGATATCATGGGGATTGGACGAATAAAAAGGAATTAAATATTCCTTGGGAGAGGGGATGCCTAGAGGAATGTGTGATTTCAAAATTCTTACATTCACCTAGGAAAAGAGCATTTAAAGCTAGTGGCTGGATGAAAAGGATAAAGAGTTGACTTCGTGACTAATCATGATGATTAACCATTAACAAGCCATTAGGAGGGGGAATTAGAGGAAATGTTAGGTGGGATTAATATTTGTGGGAGAATTTGACTAGGAGAGAGAATGAGTGGAGGAAATAAAAAATTAGAAGAATAATGTTAAGTGAGTTTAGGGAGTTTCTAGAAGAATGAATTAAGAAGATGATTTGTAGGAATCATGTAGGTTAACTAAATAATTGAAATTAATTAGCTAAGAGGAAGATTTGTGAGGATTCAATTTTTTTAGAAGAATAAAGAAAGGGATTGATTTATTAAATAAATCAATCATATGCTATAGTGACAATATTAATTATATTTAATTAATATTGAGAGGAATTTAAATTAACATAATTAATTAATTAATTATGCGAGGAATTAAAAATAATTAAAATAATTATTTTTGAGTGTCTACATTTTGCCCCTCTTTGAAGTGAGGTGTGATGACACATTGATTCAAAGAATAATCTTGTTTTGATACTAATATTGGTTTGATAGGATGCCCTAGCTCTTGATTTATAGATTACGGTATGGTGATGCCCCCTCGGGAGATCAATTGAGGTATTTGATCTTTGGAGTTTTTGCGAAATTGATATCCCGATAGATTTGATTTGATTCGATTAATAAGATCTAGATTCAGTCTGGTTTCAAGAAGAATTCATCCTATATAAGACAAAGATGATCAAAGTGTCTGGTTTCAGGAAGGATTCATCCTATATAAGACATGATTGATCACAATATCTGGTTTCAAGAAGGATTCATCTTGTATAAAACATGATCGGAGTGTCTGGTTTTAGGAAGGATACATCCTGTATAAGACATGACTGATTATAGCATCTGGTTTCAGAAAGGATTCATCCTATATAAGACATGATCAAACTGTCTGGTTTCAAGAAGGATACATCCTGTATAAGACATGACTGATCACAACGTCTGGTTTCAGGAAGGATTCATCTTGTATAAGACATGATCAGATCACAACGTCTAGTTTCAGGAAGGATTCATCTTGTATAAGACATGATTGATCACAATGTCTAGTTTCAGGAAGGATTCATCCTGTATAAGACATGATCGGAGTTTCTAGTTTCAGGAAGGATACATCCTGTATAAGACATGATTGATCACAACATCTGGTTTCAGGAAGGATTCATCCTCTATAAGACATGATCAGATCACAACATTTGGTTTCAAGAAGGATTCATCCTATATAAGACATGATCAGAGTGTCTAGTTTTAGGAAGGATACATCCTGTATAAGACATGAATCAGAATAAGAATTGATTATGTGAGGAAAAAAAATATATATAGAGAGGAAGAAAAGTTAGGGTGGAAGGGATAAATGAGGAAGATATATGAAGTAGTCATGAGGTATTTGGAAAGAAGAATAAGAGATGCGAGACCACGGAGGAAAATGGGGGCAATTGAGAACTCCATGGGATTATTGAGTTTAGGATTTGATGGAATGATGGTGAGATTTTGTGCACAACAAATGTGGAGAGACAACCTAGTTTGATGTTGCCCTGAGTGACTTGCACCACTGATTATAGAAATCAAGATTCCATGAGAAACCCAGGGTGTGGACTAACTCTGTAGACAAATGGGAATTTCTTGCACACAACAATGCAAGTGTTAAGAAACACTAATACAAAATTGTGGGTTCATGTAAGGAAACCCTCAAACACACCGATACCTCTTGTACATGAGAAGGTAAGTGTTGATAAACACTAGTACCAAGTCACCAATTTATACAAGAAGGTTCCAAAACATGCCATACTATGAAATATGCCCCAGTATGCACCTATCATAATGTACCTAGATATGGAAGAACCCAGGCAGTTGTAGGGCAAAAGATGCAAGCCTATATGAAAAGATCTAACAAAATCTAACAAGTCTCTTCCTTGCGACCACATGATACTTCTTGCCAAGAGTAGAACTAGGATGGACTTGGGATTGTTTCTCAAGACTTCTTGAAGCTTACATAGAGAGGCATAAAATCTTAGTTTCAATGGAACATTCCTTGTTCATGACTCGGGTGAAGACTCATCATCATACACATGTTTTATTGGGAGGCGAAAAAGAAGGAATGTTGCCCATGGGTGGGCTGGATGGTAGATGAATTGTAGTATTGGCATGATAGACAGTGGATCCAGTTATTTACCTTGGTGTCTACACAGAGGTTTTCACCAAGGTACTTGTCCATAGCGCCACCAAGTGGTTTTCACTAATGGACGAATTGTTTTTCTTTCTTTTTCTTTCTTTTTTTTAATTTTTTTTTTAATTTTTGAATTTTTTTTGACCATTTAAGACTTTCTGAGGACTAAGAATAAAATCTTTTGAGGTGCATGATATTCATTGGATCATCCAAAGGAACACCTACAGGACTAGCCAACTAATAAGCTCCTGATCCATATTTTGCTGTGATTACATATGGTCCAAGCCAATTAGGCTCAAACTTGTCTTTCTTTTCTCTTTCTTGTAGATTTTTCTGATTCTCCATGAGGACAAGATCACCAACTTGAAATTCTCGGGTTTTGAATTTTTTATGATAACTCATGTACAGATGATTTTGATATACCTGGAGATGATTCAAGGCCTTGAGGCACCTTTCATCTAACAATTCTAGCTCTTGTAAGCGGGCAATTCTGTATTCTTCCTTTGGTAGGATGTTTTGCAACGATACCCTTAGAGGCAGGATCTTGATCTCAAGAGGAAGGATGGCTTTGCAACCAAATATTAGGGAATAAGGAGTGGCACCTGTGGGGGTGCAGATGGAGGTGCGGTAGGCCCACAATACAAGATGGATTTGGAGGTGCCAATCACGGCCCGCTTCATTGTCTTTTTGAGAATTTTTATTAGGGTTTTATTAGAAGCCTCAGCTTGGCCATTGCCTTGGGGGTAATATGGAGTGGAGAAGCGGTGTTGGATGTTGAATTTTTGGCAGAGTTCTTTGACATCCTAGTTCTTAAATTATTTACCATTATCTATTATGATAACTTTTGGGATGCCATATCGACAGATTAGGTAGTTTAGGATGAATTTGGATATTTGCTTGCCAGTGGTGAAAGTAAGAGGGATAGCCTCTACCCACTTGGTGAAGTATTCGATGGTGGTGATAATGAATTTATGTCCGTTAGAAGATGAAGGGTGGATTTTCCCAATGAGATCGAGCCCCCACTGCGAGAAGGGCCATGGTGTAATGAATGGCTGCAAATCTTGTGACGGTGTATGAATCTTGTCGCCATGCTGCTAGCAAGGGGTGCATTTCTTCACATAATTGTATGCATCTTCTTCCATTTTAGGCCAATAGTATCCTATTCTCAAAATTTTTTTAGCCAACGTGAGTCCACTTGAGTGTGCCCCATAGATACCCTTGTGTACTTCGTGTAATGCCCATTCTGCTTCTTGTTTATCTAAACACTTTAGGAGGGAACCATCAAAATGCCTTTTGAACAAGGTGTCTGCAAGGATGGTGTAACGGGCACATCAGTGGATGAAGGTATGCTATTGGGTTTTGGTGAGGTGTGGGGGAATGGTGTTGTCTTTGAGGAAAGCGAAGGTTTCTTGGTACCAAGGGGACTCAGGACCAATGAGAACACACACCATTTCAGACTCTGGTAGGTCATATGCCGGTATAAACAATTGCTCGACCAAGAACTCGCACTTCTGACTATGTGTTGGCATTTGAAGGAGGGAGCCAATGGTGGCCATTACATCTATAGCCCTGTTGTTTGTTCGTGGGATTTGGTCAAACTTGATTGCCATGAAATATTGCTTAAGATCTTCAACCATGGTACTGTAGGGAAGGAGTTTATCATCTTTTGTCTGGTATTCATCATTGACTTGTTTTATGATGAGTTGGGAATCACCATAGACTTGTAATTCCTTTATTTTCCAGTGGATAGCCAAGTGTAAACCTGTGATGAGGGCTTCGTATTCTACTATGTTATTGGTACATGCAAAGGCTATCTTGTATGATTTGGGGATGCCATCTCCTTGAGGTGTGACCAATAATATTCCTACCCTCGATCCATTTTGAGTGTAGGAGCCATCAAAATACAATTTCCATGTGGAGGATGTGGTAACAGTCATAATGAACTCATCTGGTAATTCTGTGAGAAGAGGATGGTCGCCTGGAAGTGGAGCTTCAGCCAACTAATCTGCAATGACTTGTCCCTTGATTGCCTTTCTATCCACATATTCAATGTCAAACTCGCTTAAGAGCATGACCTATTTGGTGGTTCTACTAGTGAGAGCAACTTTGGACAAGAGATATTTAAGTGGATCAATTTTAGCAATTAATTTTGTCTTATTATTTAGCATATAGTGTTGTAGTTTTTGTGTGCTGAACACTAATGCCAAACATGCTCTTTCAATGGGGGTGTAATTGAGTTCATATCCTACCAATGTTTGATTGATGTAGTAAATGGTGTGTTCCTTCCCTTGATCATCTGTTTGCGCCAATAATGCCCCCAATGCCACTGCAGTAGCACATATATACAAAATAAGGGGTTTTCCAGGAGCAGGAGGCATCAATATGGGAGGTGATGCTAGATATTCTTTTAATTTCTCAAAGGCCTTTTGACATAGGCAATCCCATTTAAATTTTGTGTCTTTACGCAACAAGTGTACAAATGGATGGCACTTGTCTGCTAGTTGTGAAATGAAACCCCTGATAGACTGGAGTTTTCCCTGGAGACTGCGCAGTTGTCTGAGAGTTTTTGGTGGAGGCATTTCCATAATAGCTTTTACCTTTGTGAGATAAACCTGGATGCCTCTGCAGGAAACAATGAATCCCTGTAGTTTTCCCGATGTGACACCAAACACACACTTTTTGGGATTTAGGCACAGCTTGTATTTTTCCAATCTTTCGAAGATTTGTTTTACGATGGGGATGTGTCCTTGTCTTGTCTTGGATTTTCCTAGCAGATCATCCATGTAGTCCTCCATAATTTTGTGCAAGAGGTCATGAAAAATTGTTGTCATTGCCCGTTGATACATAGCTCCAGCATTTTTAAGGCCAAAAGGCATGACCCAGTAATAGAAGGTACCCCATAGTGTTGTGAATGTAGTTTTATGGTGATCCTCATCTGCTATCTTGATTTGGTTGTATCCAGAAAACCCATTTATTAGCGATAACATTTCATGTCCTGTTGTAAGGTCCACAATCATGTCTATATTAGGGAGCAGGAAATCATCTTTAGGACAAGCTATATTTAGATCTCAGAAATCTGTGTAGATGCAGATGCCCCCAACAGGTTTGTCAACAGGTACAATGTTGGAGACCCATTCAGCATAATCTATTGGTTTGATAAATTTTGCGTCTAACAACTTTTGGAGTTCCACCTTGACCATGAGTGCAATATGTGGGTGCATTTTGTGCAATTTTTGTTTTATAGGTTTTGCATCTAGGTGGACGACAAGATTGTGAACCACTAAGGCAGGGTCCAACCCTGGCATATCAGAATAGGACCATGCAAAATTGATTTTTACCTCTGTAAGGAAGTTGATGAAGTCTTGTTTCTCAATTTCTATGAGGGATTTGGTAATGAGCACATTTTTCGGAATGACCTCGGTGCCCATGTTGATGCTATCTGTTTCTTCTATCAACAAGTTTGATTTGTCCTATGGAAGGTAACCAATGGTAGGAAGGTCAAATCCCTCATCATCAAGTGGCTTTTCCAGGTTTTCACTTTCAGATATGCCCTTTGTTTTTATTTCTTGTTCATCCAAAGGCGCCTCAGGGAGGTTTTCACTTAGGGAATCATATCTTTTTCTTTTATTATCTTTTTTGTGGCTAAGGGCATTGACTTGACTACCAAAGTATCCCTTTTCATGTAGTTGAATACCCTCGATTCTACTACAATCTTCAATATTTTTCACTGTTAGGAGAGCAATGAGAGCATTATCGTCGGTGAAGATATCTAAAATGGGTTTGTCTCATTGGCCCCAATCAATGAGTTCAGGATGGACAAGGTGTAACTCATGTGAAGTGGGAGGGGTTACGGGGGTGATGTTATTGATGTAAGTGTCCAAGAAGATATCTTTCTCATATTCATAAGGCATTTCATGGAATTCCTCTTCGTCAGCACTTTCAATATCCGAAGAAGGACTAGAAGGGGCACCAGCAATAGTAATCTTAGGCATCGGGGTGTACCCCAAGCCTTTGTTGTATCTATAGGAGATAGGATTTATGGGTATTTTTTTTCCTTTCTCCTCTGGTCCCAGACCGTGTCCTTTGTAACCCATTTTTTCAACTATGGCAGATGTTTTTGGGTACATTTCTTTGGATATTCTTGTTGGATCTTCATCTTCTTCCTGGTACAACCATGAAGAGATATCTGCTTTGAGGCTCTCATTATCAAGTGGGCCCCATTGCTGGAAGGTAGTGTTTTGGCATTGCATGACTAGTTTTGGGTCCTTTTTTATCTCTTTTGGTTTGCCAAATGACTTAGGAGAGAGAGGGAGGTTGCCTATTCATAAGACGTTCTCCAATTTGTATTCTCCACAACCATTGTCCAAGATCTTGATTTGATTATTTGGTTGGGATGATGTGGAGGCAATATTTGATGTGTCAAATGGAGGCATTAGCGAGGGTCTATTTAGTGGGCAATGATACGGATGCTTCCCCTCTAATAGTTTGCAATATTGAAAAGGTTGGGGATCACCTTTGATAGTGATCACTCTTCCATTATAGGAGAATTTGATGCATTGGTGATAGGTGGAGGGTATGGCCTACAAGGAATGAATCCATGGCCTCCCGAGGAGAATGTTGTAGGGGAGATCAAGATCTAGTACTTGGCAAGGGGTTTCAATTGTAATGGGGCCCACTTGAAGAGGTAAGGTGATCATGCCCTTTGAAATTCTTTCTGCATCATCATATGCCTTTATTGTGATCCTTCCTGATGTGTCTATTAGATCCTCAGAAAGTCCCAATTGTTTTATTAATTTGTATGTACACAGATTAAGCCCAGATCCACCGTCTATCAGGATACATTTGACCTTGTGCTTGTGGATGAGAGCTTCGATGTGCAAAGGTCTATTATGATCTTCATCTGTGGTAGCATCTTTGGAGTTAAATACAATGTACTGCTGGGCAACAAGGTTTCCAATGAGGGCTTGGAATTGGGTGGCGTTGATGTTATCTGGAACGCATGATTGGAGAAGGGCTTGTTCCAAAATTTCTTTATGGACTGGGGAGGTCTTGAGAAGTTCCAAAATGGAGATCTGTGTGGGTGTCTTCCCAAGTTGATCAAGGAGGTCATATCAGCGGGTGGAAGACATGGGTGGGGGTTTGGTGGGGGAGGGACTCCTTGGATGGTGACCCTTCCTCGACGTGTAGTTGCATTGCAGTCATTCTGGAAATGAGAAGTGGAAGGCATGGTGCCTTGAATGACTATCTTAGCAGGATTTGATCTACTTTGGGAAGAAGGAGGATTGACTCCTTGGATGGTTATGGCATTGACATGATTGTCTGCAGGTTCAATGCGACCTACTAAAAAATCAAAACCAGTTATGTGATTAGCGTAGTCATAACCCATTGTGTTAGATGATGAGCCTTTTCCTTTATCATGATTCGGGAAGGGTTCCTGGTACATTTTGAGTTTGTCATTGTTATTACCAGGTTTTGCATTTGCTACCTCAATCTCACCTCTATCAATGAGATCTTGTATGTAGATCTTCAGTTTCATACACTTTCGTGTATCATGTCCCTTGATAAAATGGTATTCACAATACTCATTTTCATTATACCATCTTGGTTTAGGTTGATTGAGATCAAATAGGTGAGTGATTGGAAAAACCACTATACCTGCTTGGACAAGTTTTTGAAACACCACTTCAATAGGCTCAGCAAGAGGAGTGAAATCTCTTGGAGTCCTGTTATTCGATCAGGGTGGTCGTCCCTGGATTGAGACATTGTTGTGAGGTTTTTGAGATTGATTTGAATTTTTTTGATTGTTGAATTGATGAATATTGGTGGTGGATTTTGGGGGAGCGGCCATGGTTTGAACCCGCTTTGCATCAGTTACACCATCATTGACCACATTTTTATTTTTAGCCCAGAATTTTGGCTTGTCATTATGATAAGAGGAAGAAATTTGTGATGACTTCTAGTAATGTTTCAAGGTTCCTTCCTCCAACAAGACACGTTCGAGGGCGAGGCCCTTATCAGTCAATTTTTGGAAGGATTTGATACATTGAGATATTAAAGGTCTTGAAAGTTCAGGCACCAAGTTCTTTTGAAATAGTTCAATTTGATGTTGTTCTAGCATGTCCCACTAAAATTTTTCGATAAGATGTCGCCATCTTTGTAGGAAATTGGCGAAGGTTTCTCCAGGCCTTTGTTTTGTATTACATAGTTCCATCATAGAAACATCATTACCCATGTTGTATGCATAGTGGGCCACAAATTTTTCTGCCAAGTCTGGAAAAGAGACAATGGAACCTCATGGTAAAGATGAGAACCATGCCAGAGCGTCTCCCATGAGACTCTTGGGAAAGAGTCTACGAAGATAAAGGTCACTATAGGAGACTTCTTGGCATAAGATGTGAAATTTTCGGACATGATCGCGGGGGTCTCATTTACCTTCATACTTGGTGAATTTAGGGATCTCAAATCCCGAGGGATATGGTGCAACTAATATAGATGGGTCGTAAGGACAAGGGCAAAACTCTTTGAATGAGTCAGCTTTCCTTTTATTAGTCTTTTCTTTCATGTTTTTGATGATATTCTTCATGTCTTGAATTTCCTTGATGAGGTCTTGTTGTAGACTTTGATATTGATGGATTGTATTTGCCTGAAGAATTGGATGAACCAAAGAAGGTGCACCACCACCAATATATTGATATGATGAGGAGGTGGGAATGTGGGATGTGATTACCGATGTCACTGGGGTTTGAGGGACACTTGGTTGCGGTTCGCCAACTATTGTGACGGGATTGAATACAGTCTGGATAAAATTTGCGACATTGTTGGGAGGAAGGGAAGTTTGTGGAATAGAAATTTGTGGTTGAATAGAAGGAGGTGGTATAGAAGTTTGTTAGAGAATGGATGAGATCAGATTTGATAGTGGTATGGATGGTAAGGAGGAAGGTGGTGGGATGGAGACCACGGTGGGAGGTACCGCGGGTGGCATTGATTGAGCCTGGATGATTGATGGGGCTACAATTGATTGAGTTTGAATAGTAGGTGCAGCACTTTGTGTGGGAGCGAGGTCTCCTTTTGGTTGTTGGGTGAGAGCGGATCTATTAAACTTAGGTGGAAGTTGAGCTCCATGTTCAAGGAGAGTTTTTAGAAGTGCAGTAGGATTGTGTTTAATAAACTTTTCCATCATCTCTTGGTTATAAGAATCCGCTAGGAAAGTTTGCACTTCCGGACAAAGTTCATCTTGGTTAACCATGTCAAGATTTTGGCTTTGATCTTGATCACTTGGTTGCCCACTTTGTGTATGATCTTGCATGGGATATTCATATAGGACACCAATGTCTAGCATGCCATATTGTTGATTAGCCATCTTTTTCTTTTGGGATCGAGTTGCGACCATACACGATATTTGTGATGAAAAGACTTAGGAAAATTGTGATGAAATGACTTAGAAAATTTGTGATGAAAGGATTTTAGAAATTTGTGATGAAAGGACTTAAGAAATTTGTGATGAAAGGATTTAAGAAATTTGACGATGAAAGGACTTAAGAAAGTTGAGGATGAAAGGACTTAAGAAATTTGTGATGAAAGGATTTAAGAATTTTGAGGATGAAAAGACTTGAGAAATTTGTGATGAAAGGATTTGAGAAATTTCAGGATGAAAAGACTTGAGAAATTTGTGATGAAAGGACTTGAGAAATTTGTGATGAAAGGATTTAAGAAATTTGTGATGAAAGGACTTGAGAAATTTGTGATGAAAGGATTTAAGAAAAAATGAGGATGAAAGGATTTGAGAAATTTGTGATGAAAGGATTTAAGAAAATTGAGGATGAAAGGATTTAAGAAATTTGAGGATGATTGATGAAGAAGGTATGGTAGTGATGGTTTAGAAGAAAATTGATAAATAGGTTGTCTTTGACATGAATACGACTTAATGGAGGATCGATTTGAATGGCAAGTTGTATGAAGGGATATGACCACCCTGATTTGGACGATAGTTGGTGTTTCAAAGGACAAACTTGAATGTTGATGGAGATGACAGACTCTTAGCTTCTCTCTTAGGCTTATGAAAAATGGGATGGATAGAGTTTTGATGCAATTTTGGACTTTGTGTGGGTAATGACTTGGACAATTGTTTGTGTCTTGACAAATATTTTTGCAAAGTTTTTGGGGATAGTGATGTGTTTTTAGTCTACTCTTGGCAAGTATGTATCAAACAAAGCAAACACAGTGATCAAATTCATAGTATATCAAAGACACTCATGCTCATATACAACATTCTTAAGGTTGGCAAGGATAATAGTCATTGAATCCCAATTGGTTTCCCATCTACGCTTACCCAGAGCGGACACTTAGATGCTTGACTCCACTGGCTCCCCTCCACGACACTCACTTCTCGGGGCAGCCAAGCATCAATTCCCATGAAAACTCCTCATGGCGAACTTTGTGTCTCTACTAAGGGCCGTAAGAATATGGGCCGTTTCAGAGGTTTGACCTCCTGCACCAATGACTAGAAGGTTTTTGGCCACTATGAACAAGGTTTTTAGTAAGTCTTCCCGTTAGGAGCTACCCTTCGAAGTTGCACAAGTGCAATTGAGGCCTATAGCCCAATGAAGCACCAAGAACTTAGTAGTCACGCAAGCATGATTGAGATCTCTAGGATCCTACTAAGCACCCAATGTGAGAGTGAACTCTCATATAGCCCCAACCATTAACCCTTTCATAGACAATGGCCTATTTATTATAGTGAGTTGGGAACTCTAGGTCCGGGTGTACTCACTTGGGTCGTTCCCCTCTTACCTTCTCAAAGAGCAAGTTGGGAGGGCAAGCCCACTAAAGGTAAACACAATCAAACAAGAAAAGGTTGGAGGGTCTGAATTTCTGATCATCTAGTAAGACGAGAGCATACTTTCCTACCTTTACGCTTTTCTTAAAGACACATAAGACAATGGTTCATTCCATTTTAATTAATATCTAGGTGCCTAATTTAAATAAATGCACAATATTTGGTTGAATCAGCTAGGCAACCTGCAAAACCACTTGATTAATAGTTTGAAAAATGGAGTCTTCAAAAAACATCCTGCAAAACAACTTGATTAGTATTTTGGAAAAACAGAGTCTTCAACAAGCGTCCTGCAAAAAACAACAAAATGACAAAAATATTAATTTTTTTGATTTTTTGGGAATGAATAGAAAAACATGAATAAAAACTTTTTTACTAATGACAAATGTGGATTTGAAGAAAGCTTTGATGGGTAAATGGGGTTTGACTAGGTTTTTGCCACTTTCCAAGGGATAGGCAAGCGAAAAATGGAGATTTTGGAGGAAAATTTGTCTAAGAGGGACAAAGAAGCAAAAGTTGAAGATGGATAATATGAGAAAAATTTGGAGGTGATTGGATAAAAGGGGAAAGAGTTATGACAAACCCTGAAAATAGAGAAATATGAGATTTTGAGCTTCAAAAAGTGGATTTTTGGGATAAGGCCTCCAAGGAAGGAAATGTGGAAAATGGCAATGCAGAGAATCTGGTGAAGTTTGGAGGAAAATGGAGTTGGGATAAAGAAGATATGGCAAAAAAATAGAATAATTTTTATTTTTTTTAAACCTTAGATTTAGATTTAACAGAGCAGACAGAAACCCTAAATTTAACAGAGCAAAGAAAAACCCTAGATTTAACAGAGCAGGCAGAAACCCTGGATTTAATAGAGTAAATAGAAACCCTAGATTTAACAAAACAAACAGAAACCCTGGATTTAACAAAACAAATAGAAACCCTAGATTTAACAGAATAGACAGCCTCACTAAACAGAATTAAAAAAATGCCAAAGGTTTGGATTTCTGATTGTCTAGATAGACAAGAGCATACTCTCCTACTTTCACACTTTCCTATGGTCAGATAGATTATGATTAAACAGAGCAGATAACACAAAATGAAAAGAAAATGCAAATTATTGTTAGCGCCTAACAAATTTTAGACATTAATAGAGTAGACAGTCGCACTAAACAGATATAAAAGTGCCAAAAATTTGGATTTTTGATTGTTTAGATAGACAAGAGCATACTCTCCTATTTTCACACTTTCTTGCGGTTAGAGCATACAACCATGCTAAATAGAATAGAAAAGTGCCAAAGGTCCAGATTTTTGATTGTCTATATAGACAAGAACATACTCTCCTACTTTCACATAGATTATAAATAAACAAAACAGATAACAAAGCTGTCATGCTGAAATAGAAACAACAAATAAACAAAAAATAGAAAAGTAAAAAACTGAGGAGTTGTTGTGCAGAAATGCAGAGCCGCTATTCTGGAACCTGCGAAAAGATAATTTTTTTTTTTCTGTAGTTGCGCTATTCTGGAACCTGTGTCTCACAACTCACAAAAACCTAAAAAAAAAAAATATTAGTTCTTAGGGATGTGGGTCCCACCGGGCATGCCAAAATGAAGAGGGGAAAACAGATTTGAAAGGTAAACTGATCAAAATATAATGAAATAAACATGTAGAATGCTAAAATATCATTAAAAGACCATTTCACCTTGCTATTTTACCTTCTCCTTCGGATTGAGCTTGATGAAGTGAAGGCGCCCCTTGATAATGCTCCTTTGATTGTTGGATGTGGATGGCTCTCCAATATTGTGCATAAATGATAAGGATGAATGATAAGGATGAGATTATCAAGTTGCCAAGATGATTTCTTGGGCTCAAAAGGGTAGCATAAGCTTATTGGATTTCAAGATGTGTAGAATGAAGGGATGGAGCCCTATTTTATAGGAAGAGGAGAGGAAAATAGATGGCTAGGATGACTTCAAGATGAAGGGCTAAGATTTACTTGTGAGCTCACACAAGCTTCAAGAGAGGGTGTGGAGACCAAGAAATATGCCTTAAAGGCATTTCCTATCTCCACACTCCACAAGATGCATTGGAAGAATTAAAAATTCTCCAAAAAGGGATATCATGGGGATTGGAGGAATAAAAAGGAATTAAAAATTCCTTGGGAGAGGGGATGCCTAGAGGAATGTGTGATTTCAAAAATTTTACATTCACCCAGAAAAAGAGCATTTAAAGCTAGTGGCTGGATGAAAAGGACAAAGAGTTGACTTCGTGACTAATCGTGATGATTAACCATTAACAAGTCATTAGGAGGGGGATTAGAGGAAATGTTAGGTGAGATTAATATTTGTGGGAGAATTTGACTAGGAGAGAGAATGAGTGGAGAAAATAAAAAATTAGAAGAATAATGTTAAGTGAGTTTAGGGAGTTTCTAGAAGAATGAATTAAGAAGATGATTTGTAGGAATCATGTAGGTTATCTAATTAATTGAAATTAATTAGCTAAGAGGAAGATTTGTGAGGATTTGATTTTTTAGAAGAATAAAGAAAGGGATTGATTTATTAAATAAATCAATCATATGCTATAGTGACAATATTAATTATATTTAATTAATATTGAGAGGAATTTAAATTAACATAATTAATTAATTAATTATGCGAGGAATTAAAAATAATTAAAATAATTATTTTTGAGTGTCTACAATATGTTTGGCAACCGGCAAAGGTGTTCCACTAACAGTTTTATCAAGTGCATGCTTGGAGGTAGACCGGTTAGGGTATAACTGGAAGGTTTAGATAATCAGTAGATGAAACACCAATATTGTGTGTTGGTCGGTGATAGAGTCTAAATTGACATGGTGATCGAGATGAGGTGCATGCCGACGATGATGAAATGTAGCAAACAAGTGTCATGCATGTGGTGGTTTGTGAAGTGTGAGTTGGTGAGGTAGTTGCTGACTGAGTCTACATTTAAGGTCGACCCCAAAATCATGGGAGTTTTGCAGGGGTTTGCGGCTCAAGATGAAACGAATAGGAGAGATATAGAAAACATTGATCGAGCAAATCTAAGTAGGTGAAGGAAACCACATCATGCATGATAATCGACAAAACAGAAGGATGAAATATCAGGATGTAGGTTTCCATGTCTACTAAATATGGAAAATGTGTGTTGAAGGCCGCATGATTGGTAGAGTTGATTGATCCTTTGTTGGAAGTAAATCTCTGGAACGAGATCTGATTGGATTTGATTTTCCTTGAGGTTGATGAAGAAACCCTAACCACCTATAATTTGAGTGGGTTTTTGGTGGGAAGACTTGTTGATAAATATGAAAGTCAAAATCGATAAAGGTTGCTACAAAATAAGAGAGTGTTGCGGCATGTGAGAGAATAAATTAGTCAAGTGCTCAATGAGAATCAAAGGAGAGACTGTGTGAGAGAGAATCAGGCTAAAGAGTTCAATCGGTAAGAGTAAGGCAACTGATAGTATAACTTTGAGTCTAAGAGAGGAATATACCAGTGGTGACAAAACCAACAAAGAAGAGGCAAAGAGGGTTGTAGAAAAGAGAAGAGCATAGTGAGAAAAAGAAGAGAACCAGTAAGTTGAGAACCGATAGTAATCAGACAGTGAATATCTGTCTGAGTGAAGAAGACTGATGGTGATAAGAAATAGTGTAACAGAGAGGAAGGAGAACCAAAAGAGATTAGAACCATCAAAGACATAGAAGAGGCTAAACTGGTAAGGTTGCAGTAGGAGATAAGGGAACAACAATGAGAGAGTGAGAAGAGAATCGATAGTGAATTAGATAGAGTATCTAGTGAAGAGATTTGCAGAAGAGTTACAAAGTTCATTTGTAACAAGGTTATTACTTTTGTAATTGATTATGTTCATTGAAGATCACTGAGTTGGAGCTCAGTGTAGGGGTTGGTGCTCCTTGGTTTGGTGCCCTAAATCAGGGGTTGGTGCTCCTTGGGTTGGTACCCTAAACATTATAATGAAATTTCCATTGTGATGCTGGATTGGATTAGTAGACTCCTGTAGCATTTCTCAGCGAGGTTTTTCCCATCTTGGGTTTTCCTCATATACACTAGTGTTAAGTGACGTGCCCTTATGTGTGATTGAATTGTGTAATCTCTCTTTATCCTACTAGTAAGTTAACTTAGTTTTATACTATTAATCGGTAATCATTCTTAGTGTTTACAAGGGTAAGAATTGGAAACCATTGATTCACCCCCCTCTCAGTGGTATCTTGTGTCCAAGAATTGGTATCAGAGCATAGGTTCCTGGTTAGATAAGCTTCCTCCAACTTAGGTAGATTCTGGTATTAGGACATAATGGTCTGTTAAGTGTCAATCCCATCTCTGGTTTTTCATGGGTCAAATTACTCCATATGGTGTTGTGGAATGGAAGTCTACTTGTCCTCCCTAGGGTTTGACGTATGGATGTCAGTTGTCAATGGTCCTCCTAGTTATGTCAATCCACCGATTCAGATGCAGAAAGAAGAAACCAGTGTAATGATGTAGCAATGAAGGCTATACCCTTTGGGTTATATGATGGTATCTCCTCACAGGTGGACAAATGCAGATTGAAAAAAATCTTATGGGATAGATTGAATAATCTTTATGGAAATAAGCCTACTACTGCAAAATTGACTTGTGAAGTTAGGATGAGAAATGCATCTCATATATCTGTAGATGATGAAGGCAGATCTATTAGCAGCTGCAGTAAATGATGAAGAAGAAACTCACCTCTTCATGGCACAAGAATCAGAAGATGAGAGACACACATCTGAGAATGATCATGCAGATCATTCGCACCAACGAGATGTGTTTGGAAGTGATAGTGAAGGTGAAGAAGAAGATGAAGCCGAGGTAGATCTAGAAGGAGAACTTGTAACTGTAGTTGAGGAGATTAGTAGAGTGAGTAATGAATACAAGCTATTAAATAATGATACTATTGTGGAGAAGAACCGGTTGAATAGATGCCTTGAAGAATCTGATAAATGTGTCTCAGAATTGAAGACTCAACAAGAAGACACAAAGGTATGCCAATGTAATGATCTAGCATCTAAGCTAGAAGTCAAGGATCAAGAATATCAACAGCTAGTAGGAGAAATGGTGATTCTTTGAAATAACCTTGAGAAATGTCAGGATGATCTTAAGGTAAGAATCTGGTTTGATGGCATAAGTGATACCTTGGACAAAATGTTTAAAAATCAAAAGCATGCTAATGCTAAGGATTCTAGTGGTTTAGGAAGTGGTGCCGGTGAATGCTCCACCAACAAGAATTTCCCCCACAATGACATTATGTTTGTCTCCTTAAATGGAGATAACATGGGTTAGACCTTTACAGTTAGAGATGCTCCCTGAAAGAAGGTTGATCTAACCACAACCGATGAAGACATGTAGACAAGGATGAAGACCAATGCTACAAGAAGGAGAAATAATGCAGATCCCAAAGGAAAATGGAAGATGGGAGAAGATAGCTTCACTGAAAGTAAGAACATGAGAAGACAACAAAGAAGACATCCTACCGATAGAGGACAAGGAAATGCGACCACCCACAAGACAATGCAAGTGTGGGAAAAGAAGAGATCAGATGGAAGAGTTGTAGAGCATGGTCAATCAAGGATCCATACCAGAGAAGTAGAAATGGAGATGCAAAACCGGTAAGATCTCCCCATGCATGGTAGAATAAGTTTGTAAGTTATAAACCTTCATTCTCTGGTTATTGCTTTCCATGTAATGGTTATGGCCATAGGCCAAAAGAATGTAGAAAGGGATCTAGAAGGAATAATCTAGGATCTTGTAGGTATCATGCATATGAGAAAAATGTATCATGGAGTAGAAACATGCATAATTCCTCTCCCGGTTATGCAAATAGTGTTTGTTATAACTGCAATGGATCTGGCCATAGAATTTATGAATACAAGAAGAAGAACTCACAATTCTATGGCAACCAGTGGAACAATCATGCTTAGTATAGTAGCAGTTATAGAAGATATGAGAAGAAAAGACCTACATGGAACAAGATGAGAAGTGTACCTGCACATGTAAGGAATCCATGGAGACTGATAATAGACTACAATGGTATGATCAAAAAAGCAAGAGCAAACCGATATGATAGAAGGTTACCCAATCATGAGATTGGCATGGATGTTGTGTGCTACTATATCACTGCTTTCAATTATGATGCAAAATCCAGAAATGTAAGATTCTATCAAAAGAAGAAGAAGAAACCTACTCCAAAGACTACAAATTAGAAAAGGGAAGAAAACAAAATGGTATGGAAGAAGAAGCAAGAAGATGCAACCATGGATCGGAACTATGCATTCAATGCACAGGTAATATCTAAGGCTTAAAGGAGATGCAGGACCTTAGGGGGATTAGTACACTAACCTTATCATTCACCTCCTCAGTGGAAGAAGAAAAATAGAGGAACAAGATGTTGCCGGTAAGAAAGAAGAAAATGTGATGGTAAGTGTGTGTAGTGGCAGCCTTGGCTACAAACCTATAGATAAAAGATGGATCATTTCTACTTGTGTCAATGGATGGGAAATTTATAATTAGGAACATATGTTTATTGACACAAGAAGTCATGAGTTATAGGAAGGTGCTCCGGTAGTGATGATGGACTGGTACAAGAAACTGGTATGTGCAGGATGTTACCAATATGAATGATAACAGGTACTTGTAGATTATGTAATACAATGAGGTTCAAGATTATTGAATTAGACCCAGTAGCATGGAAAGAGGAGTTTGTGTCATAGGTGGTATTGGAGATGACTTGACTAACAAAAGTTAGCCCGGTTGTTGATCATATATGCATGCATCCTTTGTGGGCTAACCAATTTGATTTATGTCATGATTATGATATTGTATGGCATTATGTACAGCTAGAATAATGTCATATGTTGTGGTGGAAATTGTGGAGAAGATAGATCATTAGATTGATCATATATGCACAACTCAACTAGTATATGGTGAAGATTGGACCTCCGATTTTGGACTTGACTGACAATTTGGACCTAAGATGCATGACTAAGGGGGAGTCGATAGACATGCTTTTTGACTAGTATTAGATTTGCTAGAAACAAAGGGTGTGCAAGTGTCTATGGCTGTACTTGTATGTTTGTGTCTTTGTAGGTATCCAGGGTTGTGAGATATTTCATATCTATCCAACTAAAATCACAACTAGACCACCAAGAGTGTTGCTTGCAAAGAGGGAGAGTTATCTGCACAAGTGAACATGCATTTGGTATTGGTGAAGATACAATTGGTATCGGTGTTATCCTCAACACTTGATATTAGAATTATGGGGTAAAAATGGCTTCTACATATTAAAGGGAGATGATGCAAGCTGACTGACATTTATGTTGTATTCATTGACACATGTGCCTTCAATTGGTTTCAGACTTGTATATGCTTGGGTTTCCAGTTTGCATATACACTTCGTTGTTGAGAGATTGGTGTCAGTTGGTGGTTGATCCCTCCATCTCAAGTGTTGTGACTTGAGAAGATGTAACAAATGATGGATGAAGGAGGAGAAGCATCTGGTAGAGAAAAAGGGAGAGAGAAAATTGTGTCAATGCCCGGTAGACACAAGGAGAAGAGAAACCCTGACAATGCCCTTTGCCATTGTTGTCAAAGGGGGAGAAAGATTTTGTAGGATGTCAGATACTAGATGTGTTGACATCAATGCCAAAGGGGGAGATTGCTGGCATTGTGTTGTCATTGATGTCAATTGATATAGCATGTTACCAGTATAGAAGGACAATCGGTATGAGAAAATAGTTGATGTGTAGTCATTGATGTCAAATAGTATAGTAGGTTACCGATATAGTCTATCACCGGTAAGGAGAAGATGTCAACTGGTAAGTGATGTGTTGACAATGTATGGTTGCTAATTGATGAGCATGTATAAACATGGAGAAGATAAATCAACAAAGTGTGTGGTTGTCAATCGACAAGCTTATGACCAATGTACAAGTAGGGTGAGCAAGATGCTTGGATGTTGATTGTGATAAATAGGTAGAATGTTATCAAGAATCACATCAACACCGGAGGTGAAGTATGTAAAGGTCACCAGTATACTATGTGGATGTCAAAGAGTATGGCTCCCACCAAATGAAGATGCAGTCACCATTTGAAGAGAAGACTGATGGTGAGTATGCCCAAACTGGATCACATGTGCCTATTTGAAGATATGCTTCTCAAATAGGGAAGCCATATTGATGCAATGTCAGATGCAAATGACAAGGATCCACTCCCACTGATAAGTGTAACTCATCTCACCATATGCATGGAATGCATCATATCCCTATGAGAGAAAGCAGTCAGAGGTAGGAGATTGGATGCATAGACTAGATGACAAATATTAATGATGAGGAAGCCAAAGTTGGAACTGATGAAGAAGGCAAAGTTGGAATAGCTACAGAGAGAGGATATTGTCAGATTGAAGATGGAGTTTGTTGAAGGTTGATGAAATGGTGTCATCAAGGTGGCTACCGATAAGTATGTGAACTGGTAAGAGAGCCAAGAGGATAAGTGATGTGCTCCTACCTGATGAAGATGAGCATGTGGTGGATTTATATGTTTGAAAATGGGCAAAGGTGTTCCACCAGTAGAACAACCAAGTGCAGGCTTGAAGGTAGACTGGTTAGGGTATAACTAGAAGGGATAGAGAATCGGTAGATGAAGCACCAATATTGTGTGTTGGTCAGTGACAGTCTAAAACAACATTGTGACCAAGATGAGGTGCATGATTATGATGATGATATGTAGGACACAAGTGTCATGCATGCAGTGGTCGGTGAAGTATGAGTCGGTAAGGTAGTTGCCGACTAAGTCTGCATTTATGGTCAACCCCAAAAATCATGGGAGTGTTGCAGGGGTTTGTGGCTTGAGATCAAAAGAATAGAGGAGATCCAAGATGCATTGATCAAGAAAATATGAGTAGGTGAAGGAAACTGCATCATGCATGATAATTGAAAAAACACAAGGATGACATATGAGGATGCAGGTTGCCATGTCTGCTAAATATGGAAAATGTGTGTTGAAGGCTGCGTAATTGGGAGAGTTGATTGATCCATTGCAGGAAGGTAAATCTCTGGAATGAGATTTGATTGGATTTGGTTTTCCTTAAGGTCGATGAAGAAACCCTAACTACCTGAAGTTTAAATTGGTTTTTGGCGAGAAGACTTGTTGATAAATATGCAAGTCAAAATCGATAAAAGGTTGCTACAAAATGAGAGAGTGTTGCTTCATGTGAGAGAAGAAATCAGTCAAGTGCTCAATGAGAATTAGAGGAGAGTCTATGTGAGATAGAACCAGGTTGAAGAGTCAAATCAGTAAGAGTGAGGCAACCAGTAGTCCGAATTTGAGTCTGAGAGAGGAATATATCGGTGATGACAAAACCGATAGAGAAGAGGCAAGGAAAATGTGTGTTGAAGGCTGCGTGATTGGGAGAGTTGATTGATCCATTGCAGGAAGGTAAATCTCTGGAATGAGATTTGATTGGATTTGGTTTTCCTTAAGGTCGATGAAGAAACTCTAACTACCTGAAGTTTAAATTGGTTTTTGGCGAGAAGACTCGTTGATAAATATGCAAGTCAAAATCGATAAAAGGTTGCTACAAAATGAGAGAGTGTTGCTTCATGTGAGAGAAGAAATCAGTCAAGTGCTCAATGAGAATTAGAGGAGAGTCTGTGTGAGATAGAATCAGGTTGAAGAGTCAAATCAGTAAGAGTGAGGCAACCAGTAGTCCGACTTTGAGTCTGAGAGAGGAATATATCGGTGATGACAAAACCGATAGAGAAGAGGCAAAGAGGATTGTAGAAAAGAGAAGAGCATAGTGAGAAACATAAGAGAATTGGTCAGCTGAGAACTGAAAGTAATCAAATAGTGAATATCTAACTGAGTGAAGAAGACCGGTGGCGATAAGCAGTAGTGTAACAGAGAGGAAGGAGAACCAAAAGAGAGTAGAACCAACAAAGATGAGGAAGAGGCTAAACCGGTAAGGTTGCAGCAGGAGATAAGGCTGCAACAATGAGAGAGTGAGCAGATAACCGATAGTGAATTAGATAGAGGATCTGGTGAAGAGATTTGAAGAAGAGTTACACAGTTCATTTGTAACAAGGTTATTACTTTTGTAATTGATTATGTTCATTGAAAATCGTTGAGTTGGAGCTTGGTGTAGGGGTTGTTTCTCCTTGGGTTGGTGCCCTAAATCAGGGGTTGGTGCTCCTTGGGTTGGTTCCCTAAACATTGTAATGCGATTTTCATTGTGAGGCTAGATTGGAGCAATATACTCATGTAGCATTTATCACCGAGGTTTTTCCCATCTTGGATTTTCCTTGCATACACTGGTGTTATGTGTTGTGCCCTTGTGTGTGATTGCATTATATAATCTCTCTTTGTCCTATCGGTAAGTTAACTTAGCTTTAGACTGTTAAACGGTAATCATTCTTAGTTCTTACAAGGATAAAAATTGGAAACCATTGATTCACCCCCATATAAGTAGTATCTTGTGTCCAATAGTTTTCACCACTAGATCAATTTTTAATTTATTCCTTTTGTGACTAATAGACTTGGCACTCCTTTGATCACAGACATCATCATGTGGTTCATTGGTGGAGCAAGTTTCTGGATTAACATAGTAGAAGTATTTAACAATGGCCTCATCATTTTGGAATATGGGTATATCATGTTCAGGTTCTTCCCACTCTACAAGGTCAGGATATATGAGTGGTAGGGAGTCATTTGGTGGGTCAAGATCAGCCATTTTTAGGGTCATGATAGAGATATTGTCATAGTTGTCTTTAGTAGGGGTAATATCTATAATAGTCTCAAAGTTTTCGATGGTACTCCCCTCGATAATGCCTCTTTCATATCCAAGTTTTTTTTTTCTCACTAGCCTCATAGATATTTTATGATTTGAATTCAAATGATCTAGAGCTCAATTCTTATTCCTCATAAGGAATGGGTGTGTATGCATGGATTGTATCTACCTCAATATCTTTAGTAATATCAAAACAGGTGTCCCACTCATACTCATTGGAATTTGTTTTAGAATAGCTATCCTAGGTGGCTTCACTGAATTTGATAGGTATGTTATATATGGGGAGAAAAGATCACTGATAATTGACACAAGTTTGGTAGCTTAATCTGATTCGGGATTGGTACTTTCTTGTACTCTTTGAATTTGTTCATACACCATTTCTTTTCTTTGAGTAGCAATTTCCTTAGGTCATGGCTCAGAATTGGTTTGATTAGGTTCTTATACATGATGCATTTTTTTTATAAGAAGCTTCCTCCCTTTGGATAGCGAGTTCTTCTTGTCACTTTTCTTTTTCTTCATGTTCTTGGTTTTTTCTTGTCTTTGTAGCAACTTGATGGAGTACTTCTTACCACGAGTCTTCATTATGTTTTATCTTTTCTTTCCATTGAGGTTTTTGATGGTGATCTCACTTTTGCACAGGCGGAACATGTTGGCCATACCCAAGTCTTGTTTTGTCTTTTGCAAATTATGAATGGGGTTGTATGGGTTCTATGATTCCTTCTTGATGCTTGCCAATAGAACCTTTTCTTTTGTACCCCATGTGATGCATGATTCTGAACCCATTTCCATACTGTTATGTTGAAATGACCACTTCTAGGATAGCAACTCTGATTTCTTCCTCATCTTTGTATAGCCAACTGAGGATGTGTTTGTCTTCTGACTCTTCTTCTAGTGTGCCTATTTGTATAAATTTACCATCAAACTTCTTGATGGGCTGTGATTCCTGATTTCCTGATGTAGAAGGTTGTCCATGAGACCTTTGTGAAGTTGGTAACTTAGATAGACACAAGGGTTCAAAATAGTACCCCCCCATGCCTTGGTCTTTTATTTTCATCTTTTTTCTCAAAGTTTATAGACAATTCTTTGAGTTTTTCTTGATCTTGAGATGATGAGGAATCTTGGGCCTCCCTTTTGTCTAGAACTAGGCTATCTTGAGTTGCCCCCATAACATTACAGTATTGAAAAGGGTTAGTATCTGCAAATATTGAAATTTATTGTCCATTGTAGGGGAACTTGAGACATTGATGGTATGTGGAAGGCACCGCTTGCATTTCATGGATCCATGGAATACCCAATAGTATGTTGTATGTCAATTTTATCTCCAAGACTTGGTATAATGTGTCTCTTTACATAGGCCCTACCTGAATGGGTTGTACCACTGTTCCTTTAGATGACCTTTCTTCATTATCATAGGCTTTGATGGTGATCTTCCTTTTAGGATCAGTAGCTTGCTTAGAGAAGCCCAATGCATGGATAAGAATTAGGGTACATATATTGAGACCAACTCCTCCATCTATGAGTACTCTTTTCACCCAATGTTTGTAGACTAGGACTTCGATATGGAGCGGGGTGTTATGTGGATGACTCAAAGAGACGTCATCATGTTCAGAAAAAGATATGTTATGTGGCACCATCATGTGGGCTAGCACGGCTTGAATAGATTGACATCTAGAGAATTTGGAACAATTGTTTTGACAAGATATTTCTCCAAAATATCTTTGTGTTTTGGTGAGAGTTTGAGCAACTCAAGTATTGATATCTGAGTGGGTGTTTTTTGTAGTTGGTTGACCAAGTTATATTGAGTCTTGGGGAGAGTTGTTGTTGATGATGTGTTCCCCTTCAAGGCATATTTTTGAGCCCTTGTTCTGACATTTATTAATGCATGTTCTTGTTTGTCTTTGATTTTTATGATATTCACTTGATTGTCATATGTCGATATGTGATTGATGGTGTTTTTGTATATATGATTGATACAAACTCCTTTATTGTTATTTGACGTTGATGCTCCTCCCTTGTCATAATTAGGAAGGGGATTTTTGAAAGCTTCATGTTTGCCATTGGTTTTATGACCATCGACTGTTAAGTCTCCCTTGTCTATCATATCTTGAACTAGGTTCTTCAACCTCATGCAATCATTTGTTCTATGCCCCTTGTTTCGATGATAATCACAATAATGTGTCATTCCACCATGGTGGTTTGACTTGTGGTTCAAAGTTGCTTGTGACTGGCAATGTGATGATCTTATTTGCCAATAGTTATCAAAATGTTTATTCCAAGGTTTGTCCCAATGGGGTGTATATTCTTCGATACGAGGGAGTGTTAGCTTTGCCTCCTTGATTTGTGTTGTTCCCCGGATTGTTGTTGTTGTTGCCTTGGTGATTATTGTTGCTTGATGTTGATTCTCCTTGGTTGGTATGATGTTGATAATTGTTAGTGCCTTGATGTGTGTTTCTTGGAATGATGTTAAATAATGTGTTACCAGATAAAGCCAACACTGGTTGCTTATACTTTACATTGTTGGTATCGACTACCCCATCATTAATAACATTTTTGTTTCTAGTCCAAAATTTGGACTTGTTTGAGTTGTTGTTATTGTATTGATTGTTAAAGGTGTTATTTCTTGATGAACTAACACCTTCCTTGAAGAACTTCAAGGTCCCTTTCTTTATGGAAGCCTCCTCTACTTGGACATCATTCTCTATTAATTTTGCAAATGATGGTATATATTTTATAGTTTGAGGTGATAACTAATTTCACTATTTAAATTGTCTATGAAGATTTGCATCTATTCCTTTTCAAGTACATCTCGTGGGTACCTTGAGACCATGTGACTCCACAATTGAAGGAACACCATGAATGTTTCATTGTTTTTCTACTTTGTATTGCATATATCAAGCATGGTGACCTCGTGTTGAATATTGTAGGAGTATTGTGTTAGGAATTTATTCACCAACTCATCAAATGATCTGATGGGAGATGTGAGTTTTGACAACCAATCCATTGTTTTCCCTCCCAAAATTCTTGGGAATAATCTCATCAAGTATATATCATTGTGAGAAAAATCCAAGCTCATAGTACAAAATTCTCGAATGTGATCATGAGGATCACTCTTACCATCATATTTGTGATACTTTGGTATATCTGAATTTGGGGGAAAAGGTACCATGTTTAATCTCCTATCAAAAGGATAAGGACAAATGTCCTCTAATGAGTATCTTATCATGGACCCTTGTTGCATGTCATGCATTTTTTGTTGGAGTGCTTGGAGTTGTTGTGTAATAATAGCTAGGGGCACATTGGTCCTTCGATGGTGAGCTTCCCCTCATTCATTAAGATTGTCAAGGTCATGAGTATTTTCTTGTTCGTGAGTGTTATCTTGTTCATGGGTGTCATATCAGTTGTGTGTGTTGTCATGATCATGAATTTCCTCTCCTTATTTATTTTTGTAAGTATAAGTCCTTGCTATTGTTCATGAGATTCTCTCATCAGTATTCCTTAAATTTTCTATGTCAAAATCTGCAGGAATATTGACTCCTTTACTAGTTAGCATGAGGAGATATTTTTACTTATCTGATTCTATAAGCCTTCTACGAGTTTTTGGAAAGAGTTATTCTCTTGACATTCTTGGAGAAGCTCTTCGGTGATCTCCGTTTCTCCCATATTTATATATTCTTAAAAAGGATTGAACTCTTTATGACTCATGCTTGATTCTGGTTGTGATTCTTTCTCTTCTTTTTTTTTTTTCCTGAGATCGAGTGACATTAGGCATCAATATATCTCTAAAGTAGTGAATTTCTCTTCTTCTATTGGGGTTCTTGGTGGAGTTAGTTTCAGGTTGTCATGCCCAAACTTTTGGGCAAAAATGCAACAACATTTTTATTTTTTTTAAGAAAACTAAAATACTAGATGTTCTATGATCAAATGATGCGATAACTAAATTTGTTTACACTAAAGGTTAACTCGTGCGTTAATAAGAATGGATTCTTAAAGATAATTTAATTAACTCAATAATTATAGTGCTTACATTTTAAAAACTGAAATATTTTACCCTAGAAGTCTTCACAACTTTATTAATTAATTTACCCAAATAAATCTCCAATTTTTAATCAAGAGATAATAATCATCCCTAATAGTATTTAATTAATTCTGATACTAAATAAATAAATATTAATACATATTTCATTGTATTCAAAATAATAAATTGAGCAAACGCAAATAATGTTTTTAAATTCATCTATTTAAAGTGAACTAAATCTAATATAATAATTTCCTAGCCAATAACCTCGCATTAATGTAATAAATCCCCCTTAATTATTAAATATCAAATATTTAATTTCAAAAATAAATTACCTCTTTAGCCTACAAATAATCATTTTACTTTTAATAACATCCATTATTAAATTTTATAAAAAAAATTAAACATATATACATATATATATATATATATATATATATATATATATATATATATATATATATATATATATATATATATATATATATATAAGCATATACATATACATATATAGTTCAACCAATAGAAACCCAAAATTAAATGTTTTAAGAAAATTAATAATATATATAAATATAAGTGTGTGTATATATATATATATATATATATATAAAGCTAACCCCCAATACCAATTATAAATATAACTATCCTAAACAAATAACTTAATTTCAAAAGGGGTTTTCCCATTTCAAAATTTAAAAAGGTTTTTCCCCCCTTAATTATTTTATTATTCTTTTCTTTTATCTCGAACCCTAACTAGGGTTGTCACTTATGCTACCTTTATCATTTAGTAACCCTAACCCGAAATTGGGTAAGGGTTTTATTATTAACATTTTTTTAACTGTGTGTGTGTGCAAATGAGAGAGCTTAGTGACCATGGCAATGGCGGACCAAGTATTGAATGGCAAGGCAAAGGCGGTAGGGTTTAATGGGGATGGCCACACTGGTGGTGCCGCAGCACCACATCATGTGTCACGGCCCGCATAGTGGGTGCGACTAGCTCTTAGGGTCGCAGCCCGCACAGGGGACACGACCTGCTATGAAGGTCGTGACCCACATAGTGGCTGCCACCACCTATGTGTTTTGCGGCCCACATAGTGGCTGCGGATCACTATGTGGACATGACCCGCAAGAGTCTGTAAACAAACAATATTTTTGCCATTTTTTTTTTTTTAGGTATTAATTTTTTTTTTAAATATTCTTTCGAGGGTAAAAATAAATGTGTGTGTATATATATATATATGAGACTATACAAAAAATATTTATATTCTGTATGAACCAGAATAGCAATAACATAATTTTCATTTACAGATTAATCACACACACACACACACACACACACACACACACACACACACACACACACATATTTAAATGCAACAAACATATCTATTTTTTTTTTTCTCACAACAGCTTAGTTTAAAGGTAGGGCAATAGCTTTAACTTATATATATATATATGTGTGTGTGTGTGTGTGTGTGTGTGTGTGTGTGTGTGTGAAAATCTACAGCAATCCATTTATTGTGAGCAAATTTTTATTTACAACATAATAGATTGCTCAATAACATAGTTTTTTTTTTTTGAAATAAAAATGCATAGATTTAATATTTCCTCTAAAATGTGTATTTCCAAATTTACTAAATGTAGAGTTTTATAGAAATGCAATGTTGAACTTTCATTTCCAGATTTATAAAAGTGACATAAATGTTTTATTTTATAGCTGCAAATAAACCTTTCTAATTTCTTATTTGTTCATTAAAACAACAAGATGCATATTTTGAAAAATATTAAAACTAACTCTTAAGAAGTATATATATATATATATTTTAAACTATACATAGAAACAAACATTTCTTTTCTATTAACAAATATACAACTAACATACAGTCCATTGCAGAAAAGATAAGATTAAATAAATGATATAACTTAAATGTTTATCTACCTTTTTCATTTTAACATGCATTTCTTTTCAATAGCTAATAAAACAAAAAACAAGATTGTCATTCCTACTTTATTTCAAGTAATAAATAACTATAAAGGAATAACTCAAATGCTTTTTTTTAATTTCTTTGCAATGAATATATTGAAGTAAATATACATTTTTTTGGTTTCCTTTACACAATAATAAGAAGGTTACAAACTCAAGCCTCTTCATTTCTACAAAATGAGGACTTGTCAAAATACATTTTTATTTACTTTGAATCTCAAATGCATTAAATAGGAACTTGCAAGCTCGATTTTACTCCATCCTTTATTCCCAAGCAAACATGCAAATAAAGTTTGTAGGTTGTGGTCATGGAGGCTCACATCCCAACCTAGGCTTACATGAAGCCACCCCTGAGCTAGGAGAACCAAGGCTAAACGGATTACAAACATCTCAAACACAAAACAAGAAGAATATCAACAACACCTGAACTCCCAACCCAAGGATAAACAATGTCACCAAGTGACTTATTTTTTTTGTGGGGTGAAGGTGGACCAAGTACCTAGAGGAGATCTACAATAAGGAGAAAACAATGCCTTTACAAGGCTACCAAAGTAGAACCACCACAAGTCACATACTTATCCCAATATAACCTTTGTGTATCTCAAAAGACAATGCAACAAAGGTCCCATAACGCTTGTGGATCTCTCTTTTCTAAGAAGAGTCTATACACTCTTAGGGTGTCAAGCAGCCCTTCACCCCAGGGCTACTCTAGCCTCCCAAGGGTGAGTATGGCCTTGAAAACACCCAAATACATAAACCATACAACACATAAAAAGAACACAAGGAAGAACTCAAAAATAAACTTCCCAATCTACATAAACAGCAAACAAAATGCACATACAATCTTTTTTCACCATGACAATAAAATGCAATATGCAAGGAAGAAATACTACCAAACTTAGTCCTGAAAATGGAATGAGGAAAGGTTGAAGGAGAGCTACCCAATCCAATATTCTTTTCTTTCCAAATCTTAGAAATGCAACTCCAAAAACCAAAACTTCCAACATAATTCTAAGTCTCCAAAAATGGAGAGTGGGTAATCAAAATCCTAAGTTTGAATCCCTTCCCTAAGTAGACTCTTCTCACACTTTACAACCTCTTGGAAAGGGTGTGATATTTCATAGGTTGGTCTTCCCAACCTCTTATAGACTCTCAAAAAAAGGCAACCCAAAAAGATAAAAGCAAAATGGGGAAGAGCAACTATCACTCAATTGGAAGGTTGTCTAACCTAGAAGAGATCCTCAAAAGTTGAATTTCGGCCATCTTGGAAAACTCGACTTTTGAGGTGACTTGATATCACATGTAAGTAGAAAAATGGTTAAAATTGACCTTTACCCATAGGTATAACATATGTACCTTTAAAAATACCCCTAACCTTACCTTAGGAGTTAGTTTGGCCCTCTAGAATCTCACCTAAAGTTTACCTATGAGTCCAACTTGAGTTGACCTTTATAATGGCTCTCTTGGGACCATACTAAGATATTTTGAAAAAGGCATTGGTTATACAAATTCCCTCCAAGGGACATGTCACTACCAACTCACTTCACAACAAAAGTGTCAAGTGACACCATAAAAATACACAATACTTAAATACACATGGCAATGTCCCTTTTTGGAATTAACAAATTTAACAAATTCAATTTAAACACACATTCAAGAATTCACATTTACAAATAAAACACATTACACATGAGGTGTTGTCTCTCCAAATAGACAACCCTTAGCTTCACAAACACACATAGGTTTAGCTTGATTCTCCAAATAGTTTCCATGGTCACATGGATTAGTTTTCCTTCACATCTCACTTTGCACATTAGTAATCCCAAATAATCACATATAATATTGACATGTGAAAATAATACAATTTAGACACTTTGCATACAATTTCAATCATAACAATCAAATTACCATTTATCCAATAAAATCCATATAAAGTAATTTACTCAATGGCATCATCATAATTATCATGAAATTCAATTATTCATAAGGCATGCATCCTTGTTTTCTAACATCATAATAAAGTACTAAAAATAAAAAATAAATGACATACACCATATCAATGTTATCCAATCATTGGATCATATAGAATCTATATCCATAATACATCAAAATAAAGTATCAATAATAGGTCCAACATGAAAAATAACTACAATGCTATGACGGCTTGGGCTAGGGCCTCACACCCTCCCCCTCTAGGCATGAACTTCCTCCCAGAGTTCATCAAAAGGATGGGGGTACTGAGATCTCATATGTGCTACATTAGCCCATGATGTCGTAACCTCATCATAACAATCCCACTGGACACTAACCTGGTCTAGTTCTCAGCCTCAAAGAGCCAGCATGCAGCGAGACAAAATGAAAATGGGCTCCAAAGCCAACTGCCTAACTGATTCCACCTACAAAGCATCCCAGTCTAGAATATGAGACTCATCATAAATATATTTCCTTGGTACTGACACATGGTGACACATCACGGATGTGTGACAGGCTAGGTGGCAAAGCTAGATGATATGCAATTGGTTCTATCCTCTCAAGGATCTCAAATGGTTCAACAAAGCGAGGTGTGAGCTTAGATCCCTTTCCATAACAGATTGAACTCTTATGTAGTCGCACTCTCAAGAAGACTCTGTCCCCAACCATGAAGCTACAATCTATCCTCTTCGCATCTACATACTTCTTTTGTCTATGTTGTGCCTCTCTAAGGCATTGTCTAATGAAATCCACCTGTTCATCCATATCTCAAACTATCTCAGGACCAATAGCTACTCTATCCTCAATGCGGTCCCAACTCAAAGGTTTCCTACAAGTTCTGTCTTACAAAGCCTAAAAAGGTGGCATCCCCAAAGAAGTGTGATGCACATTATTATAGGAAAACTCTACCAAAAGAAGGTACTCTTCCCATCTGGTTAGATGATCCATGATGTACATACGAAGCATACCTTCCAAAACCTGGTTCACCCTCTTTGTTTTTCCATCCATTTCAAGATGATAGGTTGTGCTAAAGTTGAGTTTGGTACCCATTGCTTCCTACAACACCTTCCAAAAGGAAGAAGTGAAAACATAATCTCTGTCTGAAATAATCTTGCATGGAACACCATGAATTTTGAAAATATCTAGCAAGAATACCTGTGCCATTGCTGGTACTGTGAAGGTAGTCCAAAACTGGTGAGAAGTGGGCCACTTTGGTCAACTTGTCAATTGTCACCATGATGGCATCATGAAGAAACGATGACATAGGAAGACCAATGATGAAATCCATCGATATAGTATCCCACTTCCACTCTAGTATCGCATGATACTAGAGAAACCCCCCTAGATGGCAGTGCTCTACCTTCACTCTCTGGCACTCAAGGCATCGGGCTACTAGTACAACAATGAGTTGCTGCATACCTAGCCAATGATATAGTTATCTCAAATCTGCATGCATCTCTTAACTCCAGGATGTGCTGCATAAGGAGCTCTATGAGCCTCCATCACAATGAAATCATGTAACCTTCCAGAAGAAGGTACATAGATGCACCCTCTATGACATAGTAGTCCATCAGAATCTAATGAATAGTCTGCATACTTCCCTTCCAGGGTCTCCTGAGATCGCACTACCTGACATACCTCTAAATACCACTCATCCTCAAGAAACTACTATAATATGCGATCTCTCAAATCTATGTCTATAGACATGGATCATATCTATCGACATCTCCTACTCAAGGCATCTACAACTACATTTTCTTTCTCCTTGATGTAGTGAACATCAAAATCATACTCACATAAAAACTCCATCCATCTTCTTTGACAAGCATTGAGATTAGGTTGAGTAAATATGTACTGCAGGCTCTGATGATCTGAATGAAGCTCAAAACGATGACCCAAAAGGAAGTGTCTCCACCTCACAAGTACGTGCACCACTGCTACAAGCTCCAAGTCATGAGTAGGGTAGTTAAGCTCATGAGTCTTAAGTTTCCTAGACTCGTACACTATAGCTTGACCATCCTGCATAAGGACTGCTCCTAAACCATCCAAGGAAGCATTTTCACATACCTTGAAATTGGCTGAGGGATCTGGCACAACAAGAATAGGTGCACTAGTAAGTGCCTTTTTTAGTTCCTGAAAGGCCCTCTCACACTTTTCTGTCCACTCAAATTTCTTTCCCTTTCACTAAAGAGATGTAATAGGATGTGAAACCCTACAGAACCCCTCAACAAAGCATTTGTAATAACCTATTAGACCCATGAAACTTATGACTTATCTCCCACTAGTTGGCACTGGCCAATCCATAATAGCTCTGATTTTTGATGGTCCAACTGAGATCCCATCTCCGGATATGACATGTCCTAGATATCTGACCTCTGATCTAAATAATGCACACTTCGACAAACTACCATACAACTGATTATCTCTCAAGCACTGCAATACCTGTCTCAAGTGCTCCTCATGCTCCTTCTCATTCTAAGAAATTATCAATATGTCGTCAAGGAACACAATCACAAATAGGTCAAGGAAAGTGTGGAATACCCCATTCATGAGACTCATGAATACAACTGGAGCATTCGTAAGACCAAATGGAACCACAGTGAAATCATAGTAGCCATACCTAGTACGGAAAGCGGTCTTGTGGATATCGCTCTCTACTATCCTCAACTGATGGTACCCTGACTTTAGATCTATCTTAGAAAATACTTTGGCACCCTAAATCTGATCAAATAATTCATCGATCTTGGGTAAAGGGTATCGGTTCTTGATGGTCACTTTGTTCAACTATCGGTAATCCATACATAACCGAAGGGATCTATCCTTCTTCTTTATGAAGATGACTAGGGAGCCCCAAGGGGAGACGCTAGGATGAATGTGACCTTTCTCTAAAAGTTCCTCAAGCTGCATCATGAGCTCATTAAGCTCATTAGTGGTCATCCTATATGGTTGTGTTGAAATTGGCCCAACTCTTGGTACAAGATCTACGTGAAAATCAATCTCTCAATGAGGTGGCATACCAGGTAGCTCGGAAGGAAACACATCTGCAAATTCCTTAAGGATAGGATGATCATCAAGTGATGGTTCCTTCTCATCCTCTTCTTCTCTATCACAAATGGTGATGGAAAATAACTGGCATCCCTTTCATATGCTCTACTTAAACTGCATAGCATAAATCATTCAAAGTGATACGAGTCTTTGAATCCCTGAAATTACTATGGAAGTACCATGAACATCCACATACTTGATCATTTTCTAGCAACAATCCATCTTGTCTCTATGGGCATATAGCCAATCCATGCCAAGAATAATGCCATAAGATCCTAGTGGTGTGACTCGAAGGTCTACTATGGTGGTTGTACTTCCAATCTGAAGCTGACAATCCCTAACCATGGATTCAACAGACACTCTAGCTCCTGAAGCTAACTTCACTTCCCAACTAACATCTTGCCTAGTTGCCACTAGCCCACAATGCTCCACAACCAATGGAGATATAAAAGAATCTAAAGCTCCTGAATCAAACAAGATAGTAACACTATTACCTCTAATCATACCTCTGGCCTCTATGACTATGGCCTGATGCTCAGCTCAGTGGTTGTCAACCACTGTGAAAACTCTCTGGGACTTACCCATGTCCCCAACTGTAGGTTTCAAACCTGCCATCCACTAACTGCCTACCATCTGACCCTATGAGAACTCTCTCACCATGTGTCCCATGGCCCCACAAGTGAAAAAAGCACCACGTGTCTGAAACTAAACACCATTTGGCCTAGAGTATGCTTGTCCTCCTGTCCTACTCGATCCACTGTAACCACCCCTAGAGGACTGCTAAGTCTGTGCCTTTGGTCATTGATCATGCCTAGGACCCTATGGTTGTGACTCCTTGGGATTAAATCCCTGCTGATCCTGTGGAGGCCTTTGCCTCTAATTCTATTGTGGCTTCTTCGGAGGAGGGGGTTTGAAGGACCCTGATGAATGTCTGTGATTACCCTTCCAGTGGGGTTTCTGAAACCCAAAAGACTGAGTCATAGGGTTTCTATTCTGATACCGATCCTACATGTCCCGAGGTCTACCCTAAATCTCCTCTGATAGAAAGGCCTTCTCCATGGTAACCCAAAGGCTTCCTGGAGCTGCCATCCTAACTAGTCCTGCTGTACCGTCATTTAATCCTCTAATAAACTGGTTGATGAGTAGCTTCTCATCCTTTAGGTAGTCAACATAGGGTAAGAGCTCGAAGAAATTTCTCTCATACTAAGACATTGAAAGAACCTTCTGTTGAAGGTCATGAAACTCATCTATTTTGTGCTACCTAAAGTTCTCTGATAGGTATTTGTCTTTGAATCTCTCCATAAAGGTGTCCCAAGTGATGGTGTCTACAACTATGTCAATCTTATACTCCTCCTACCTCCACCATGTGGAAGTTGTCCCTCTCAAAAGGTAAATAGAAAACTATGCCTTCAAATTTCTCTCATAGGGATGTAATCCGAAGCACCTTTCTAGACTCAATAGCCAAGACACAGGCTCTACCCCATGGGTAGATCTTGCAAATGATGGTGGCTGAAGGCATAAAAGTTCTCTGATCTGATCCCCAGGGTCATGGGGTACTATCTCTAAAATTACGAGTGCCACAACTAGAGGTGGTCTAGGTAGATGGATTGACTCAGGCTTATGTTTGACCCATCCCTCTATATGGTTAGGAGGTGGACTCCTACTCTGCTCCCTAGTTGCTAATCTATGACTCTCAAAAATCTGGTGCTCTGCCTGATGATCTACTACTGGGAGCCTATCCTGAACTATTCCTATCAGGTTCTGAAGTGCAACCAAAATGTCTTGGTTAGGGTCAATTGGTTGTTCAAGAGAAGCTTCCTGATTCCCTTCTAGAATCGACTCTTCCCACACAACGTCTTCGCATGTCATGTGAGCATGTCTAGGACCCCTACCATGCCAACGAGCTTGTCGCGTAATCAGAGGAATCCTTCATGAGCAATGAAACAAAATAAAATAAATAAATAAATAAATAATTTTAAATAAAAATAAAAATAAAAGAGAAACGTAATGGAGAAAGTTTCCTAGTGTTGGAAACCTTGCTCTTATACCAAGATGCCATGCCCAAACTTTTAGACAAAAACGCAACAACAATTTTTATTTTTTTTAACAACACTAAAATACTAGATGTTCTATGATCAAATTATGTGATAACTAAATTTGTTTACACTAAAGGTTAACTCATGCATTAATAAGAATGGATTCCTAAAGAAAATTTAATTAACTCAACAATTATAGTGTTTACATTTTTAACACTGAAATATTTTACCCTAGAAGTCTTCACAACTTTATTAATTAATTTACCCAAATAAATCTCCAATTTTTAATCAAGAGATAATAATCATCCCTAATAGTATTTAATTACTTCTGATACTAAATAAATAAATGTTAATACATATTCCATTGTATTCAAAAAAATAAATTGAGCAAACGCAAAAAAATGTTTTTAAATTTGTCTATTTAAAGTGAACTAAATCTAATATAATAATTTCCTAGCCAATAACTTCACATTAATGTTGAAATAAATCCCCCTTAATTATTACATATTAAATATTTAATTTCAACAATAAATTACATCTTTAGCCTAAAAAATAATAATTTTACTTTTAATAATATCTATTATTAAATTTTATAAAAAAAAATTAAACCTAAACATATATATATATATAGTTCAACCAATGGAAACCCATAATTAAATGTTATATATATATAAAGCTAATCCCCTAATACCAATTGTAAAAATAACTATCCTAAACAAATAACTTAATTTCAAAAGGGGTTTTCCCATTTCAGAATTTTAAGAGGTTTCCCCCCTTAATTATTTTATTACTCTATTCTTTTATCTCAAACCCTAACTACGGTTGTCTTTATAACTTTAACTTATGCTACCTTTATCATTTACTAACCCTAACCCGAAATTGGGTTAGGGTTTTATTATTAATATTTTTTTTTACTGTGTGTGTGTGTGTGTGCAGGTGAGAGAGCCGACGACCATGGCAATGATGGATCAAACATTGAATGGCGGGGCAAAGGCGACAGAGTGAAGGTGACAGGGTTTAATGGGGATGGCCACACTGGTGGTGCGCCCACACAGTGGCCTCGACCACTATGTGGGTCGTGGCCCGCATAGTGGGCACTGCCCACTATGAGGGTCATGGCCCACACAGGGGGCAGAACCTGCTATGAGGGTCGCAGCCTCCACAGTGGCTGTTGCCACCTGTGTGGGCCGCAACTCACACAGTGGCTGCGGACCACAGTGTGGTCGCAGCTCGTAAGGATCTGCAAACAAACAATATTTTTGCTATTTTTTTTTTTGTAGGTATTAAATTTTTATTTTTAAATATTCTTTCGGGGGTAAAAATAAATGTGTGTGTATATATATATATATATATATATATATATATATATATATTAAAATTATGTTATTGCTATTCTAGTTCATACAAAATATAAATATTTATTTATAGTCTCATATATATATATATATATAATTTTTTTTAAATGCATCAAACATATCTATTTTTATTTTTTTTAACAGCAGCTTAGTTTAAAGGTAGGGCAATAGATTTAACTTGTGTGTGTGTGTGTGTGTGTGTGTGTGTGTGTGTGTGTGTGTGTGTGTGTGTGTGTGTGTGTGTGTGTGTGTGTGTGTGTGTGTGTGTGTCTGTGTGTGTACATATATATATACATATACATATACATGTCTGTATCTATATATGTATATATATAAATCTGTAGTAATCCATTTATTGTGAGCAGATTTTTTTTACAACAGAATAGATTACTCAATAACATGTAGTTTCTTTTTGAAATAAAAATGCATAGATTTAATATTTCCTCTAAAATGTGTATTTCCAGATTTACTAAATGTAGAGTTTTATAGAAATGCAATGTTGAACTTTTATTTCTAGATTTATAAATGTAACAAAAATGTTTTATTTTACAGCTGCAAATAAACCTTTCTAATTTCTTATTTGTTCATTAAAACAACAAGATGCATATATTGAAAAAGATTAAAATTAACTCTTAAGAAGTATATTTTTTTTTAAAAACTATAGAAAGAAATAAACATTTCATTTCTATTAACAACTATTCAATGAACATACACATTGCAGAAAAGATAAGATTAAATAAATGATATAACTTAAATGTTTATCTACCTTTTTCATTTTAACATGCATTTCTGTTCAATAGCTAATAAAACAGAAAACAAGATTGTCATTCCTACTTTATTTCAAGTAATAAATAACTATAAAGGAGTAACTAAAATGCTTCTTCTTTTTTATTTCTTTGCAATGAATATACTGAAGTAAATATACATTTTTTTTTGTTTCCTTTACACGATAATAAGAAGGTTAAAAACTCAAGCCTCTTCATTTCTACAAAATGAAGACTTGTCAAAATACATTTTTCTTTACTTTGAATCTCAAATGCATTAAATAGGAACTTGCAAGCTTGACTTTACTCCATCCTTTATTCCCAAGCAAACTTGCAAATAAAGTTTGTAGGTTGTGACCACGGAGGCTCACCTCCCAACCTAGGCTTACATGAAACCAACCCCGAGATAGGAGAACCAAGACTAAACGGGTTACAAACATCTCAAACATAAAACAAAAAGAAAGTCAACAACACTTGAACTCCCAACCCAAAGATAAACAATGTCACCAAGTGACTATTTTTTTTTTGGTGGGGTGAAGGTGGACCAAGTACCTCAAGGAGATCTGCAATAAGGAGAAAACAATGCCTTTACAAGGCTACCAAAGTAGAACCACCACAAGTCACATACTTGTCCCAAAATAAACTTATGTCCCCCATGGCATACAAGCCCATATCTCACCTTATGACCCCCTTTGCATAAACATAAAAAGATAATGCAACAAGGGTCCCATAACCCTTGTGTACTTCTCTCTTCTAAGAAGAGAGACTCTACACTCTTAGGTTGTCAAGCAACCCTTCACCCCCAAGGCTACTCTACCCTCCCAAGGGTGAGTATGTCCTTGAAAAAACCCAAATACACAAACCATACAAAACATAAAAAAATACAAAGAAGAAATAAAAAATAAACTTCCCAATCTACATAAACAACAAGCAAAATGCACATACAATCTTTCTTCACCATGACAATAAAATGCAATATGCAAGGAAGAAATACTACCAACCTTAATCATGCAAATGGAATGAGGAAAGGTTGAAGGAGAGCTGCCCAATCCACTATTCTTTTCTTTCTAAAGCTTAGAAATGCAACTCCCAAAACCAAAACTTCCAACAAAATTCTAAGTCTCCAAAAATCAAGTGGGTGATCAAAATCCTAAGTAGACTCTTCTCACACTTTCCAACCTCTTAGAAAGGGTGTGAGATTTCATAGCTTGGTCTTCCCAACCTCTTACAGACTCTCTAAAAAAAGCAACCCAAAAAGGTAAAAGAAAAATGGGGAAGAACAACTATCACTCAATTTGAATGTTGTCTAACTTAGGAGAGATCCTCAAAAGTTGAATTTAGGCCATCTTGGAAAACTCAACTTTTGAGGTGACTTACATGTCACATGTGAGTGGAAACATGGTTAAAATTGACCTTTACCCATAGGTATAACATATGGACCTTTAAAAATACCCCTAACCTAAACTCAGGAGTTAGTTTGACCCTCTAGAAACTCACCTAAAGTTTACCTACGGGTCAAACTTGAGTTGACCTTTCTAATGACTCTCTATCCAAGACTCTCTTTGGACCATACTAAGATATTTTGAAAAATGCATTGGTTATACGAATTCCCTCTAAGGGACATATCACTGCCAACTGACTTCACAACACAAGTGTCAAGTGACACCATAAAAATACACAATACTTAAATACACATGACAATGTCCCTTTTTGGAATTAATAAATTTAACAAATTCAATTTAAACAAACATTCAAATTTACAAATAAAAGATATTACACACGAGGTGTTGTCTCTCCAAATAGACAACCCTTGGCTTCACAAATCCACATAGGTTTAGCTTGATTCTCCAAATAGTTTTCATTGTCACATGGATTAGTTTTCCTGCACATCTCACTTTGCACATTAGTAATCCCAAATAATCACATATAATATTAACATATGAAAAGAATACAATTCAGACACTTTGCATACAATTTCAATCATAACAATCAAATTATCATTTATTCAATAAAATCCATATACGGTAATTTACTCAATGACATCATCATAATCATCATGAAATTCAATCATTCATAAGGCATGCATCCATATTTTCTAACGTCATAATAAATTACTGCAAATCAAAAATAAATGACATACACCATATCAATTTTATCCAATCACTGGATCATATAGAATCTATATTCATAATGCATCAAAATAAGGTATCAATAATAGGTCCAACATGTAATATAATTGCAATGCTATGACAACTCAGGGTAGGGCCTCACACAGGTCAAGCTTCATCGTAAGTGACAAGAAACTTTGGAATCAAGGCAGGATTAATCCTTCCTCCACTATTAAGACATTGGTTGAATGTTGCTTTTTGAATGTAAGCCCTACTTCTCAAAGGCTCTTTGTCAAATTCATTGGTTTATCCTTGGATATACAACCACATATGACATAAGAAAATGCGATGTGATTTAAAGATTTAACGGTTGATATAGAGAAATTTATTCCTCTTGATAAGTGCTCTAGAACTAGGTTTTCTCTTCTTCAACTTAGTCTTTTGATGATGACTTCTTCTCAAAATACGGGGAGTGGACATACACAAATGATCAATGTTAATTGTTGATGTTGGATGGATATTTTGTTTTGGATACTCAAGTCTACTTTTCAGGTAAAGGATTATTTTGATTCTCGCTTACAACAAAGTGTGCCAAATGATATGAGTCAAGTTTCATGATGTAGAAACTTAATTTGACAACTTGAGATCTTAACTAGTTATTTGTTTTGATAGGATTTGTTGGATGGTGGAACCTTTCATCACTATTTTTGATACTCCTTAATCTTATTGTATGAAATATGATCTCATGATAGTTAAAGATTTGATATCTTTTTCCAAGGGTGCTTAGTTGGATTTGGAAATTTCTCCCACTTATGATCCCTCTTTGCAATTTTTCCTTTTTGTGTTAGATTTATCACAAGACCTAAAAGGGTATCTGAAAATGTTGATGAAAATTTCACAAGATGGCTGGTTTGCTCTTTGTTTTTTGCCAATTTTAATCATACACTAGAACAGAGCCCTGGTGCACTAAATAATGACCCCAAAGCACTACAAAATATTCTAGATATGCTATGATGTTCGTCAAATGTGATATTTCTTACTGTCTGTTATCACAAAGGTTGAAAAGGTTATGCACTAATATGTCCTTCTTAAGCACTAATGTTTGGTCTAAATGCACTATACCATGGTTCATATGTGCTAGGTTGATGCTCTTATGCGATAAAAATATGTTGGCAAGCCCTATCTGAGTTTTAGAAATATTATACTTCTTATGCACTAATGTGAGTTTTGGAAGCACTAACTTTTGGTTGAAATGCACTATCTGATGGTTGATATGTACTAGGATGTTGCTCCTATGCACTAACTGTCCTGATAACTTTGTTTTGATGATTTTGCTGAGATGTTGAGAAATAATTTTTGTGTTTTGACGGATGATTTTCTGAAAAATGACTTGAAAACACAGTAGACAATGTAGTAACAATTTGCCTATGATAACAAATAGTGTATGTTATTTTGAGGATTTTTTCAAATCCCCAATATTTTTCACTAGTTTGGATTACAATAAAAGATATATTAGATAGAATTTATTCAAAGGTCATTGGCAATATAATATCCCACTAGTCTCGATACTTCGTCAGCTCAAACAACCTTGTCACCCCTAGGGGGCGCTCATTTTTTTGCCTTTGTCCAGAAATTAACCCAAAGTGAATTGATTCACAATTGGGTAGTTATCTTGGGAGATATATAGTGAGTAATCTTGGGGGTGGATTCTTCCCCACCCTTACACTATGATATTGCCAATGTTTGGTAACTGACTCAGCTCAAAGTCTCTATTTCTATGGATTGTAGTAAGGATTTTGTTTGAAGATATTCCTTGAAGTTGCGCAAGCATGATTGAGGCCAATATCCCAACAAAGTATCTAACAAGATGTAGTCATGCAAGCGTGATTGAGACTGCAAGGCCCTACAATGCTCGACATGAGAGATCTCAAAGAGATAACTCAAATATGCTCTGTCCCTGAGATTTTCATCTCAAAGGTTATTTATTTATAGTGAGTTAGATTGCTTGGCTTTAGTTGTGCTCACTTGGGTCATTCTCTTCTCACTAACTCCCTCAAGGCTTCATGAAGACAATCCCTCTAAAGGATGTAAAATTCTTGAAGTAAAGAAAGCATTAAAGAGTGGGTTTGTCTTTTTGATCACCCAATTAAGGGGAGAGCATATGCCTACCACTTTCGAGACATGGAATACACACTTTCTTTTTATCCAATATTGTAGTTGTTTTCTAAAAAGCTATCTTGGAGATGTTGCTCCAAAATACATGTGGTTATTTTTAACCTGATATATCAATGTGTGAAGATAGCAAAAACTTTGAACTTTTGAAAGTAAACCCTTGTCAACAAAATGAATCACCAATTTAAACAACAATGATCTCAATTTTGAAAGCTTTTGAAATGATAAAGTGAAGGTTATTTTTAAGCTTCCAAAACAAAGGTGAAGTTTGTTTTAATGAGAACCAAAGGAAAGTGATGTTCAATTTTAACCCTTTTTGTCAAACTGGAAAGTTGTATTTGTTCTTTTTAAAGCCCAAAGAAACGTTATCCTAACTTGCATAAAAAGGATTTGAGTTTGTTGTTCTTTTTATCCATGCAAGAAAGAAAAGATTGATTCTTGTTTTAAGCACCAAAAGAAAAGCATGAAGTTTATTTTAAACCCCAAAAGAAAAGGTGAGATCCATTTTAAACTTTTGTAAAAAGAAAAGAAAAGTGAGTTTTGTTTACTAACTTTGAAAGAAAGCAAAGAAAACTAAACTAATTCCTTCTATTCTTACATAAAAGTGTTAGAACCTGCACACAGTCAGTTAGCAAAAATATCAAACCATGATGGTGGGCCTCACAAGCCTAAATTCTGATCTTGGTTACAAATTTTTCACTCTTGATCCTAAAATGCCTTGAAATTTGACTATCTAAAATTTGGAGGATCTTCCAAAAACTAGATTTTGCATTATAACTCCTAGAGGTTCGAAACCCCTCTCAAACATCCTGGCAATATATTTGGAATATAACTTAAAGTATAAGTGCTTATACTTAAATGTTATTTTCCATATATATTATCCTTCCACAAGCCGATTTTTTTAGCTCTATTACAGATTTTTGCCTTTGTCAACTCTATGCGCTAAATTGTGGAACAAATGCACTAAGAAATGATTCGTAAGCGCTAGCAAATTGAGAAGATGCTCTATTATGAGGCCTATATGCGTTAGTATGGTGCTCCTATGCATTGAAATAATAGAGAGGGATATGTGATAAAAAGAAGATTAGATGTACTAAAAGATGGTTTATATGCACTAAACAATGAGCTGGATGTGCTAAAGTTGGCTGCAGAAGCGCTACAATATATCTCAGATGCACTAAAAGAGTGTATGCAGAAAACTGTGGTGATCAAAACTCATAAATTGATATCAAATGACCTACATACCAATGAGACTCTTAGTGCATGTATAAACTAATTTAAACTAGTTTAACTTCCCAAGGGGTGCCCCATTGTTCTCTATCTCACAGGATCCCTAAGGCCAATAATTTTCTCTCAGATCATTGAGCAAATAACTTAGGAATGTCAACTCCAAGAACTAGTGATATTGTGATCTATATGCATGAATGAATTCTAAGATCTATATGATATGTTAAAAACTATGATGATTAAGTCAAGATGAAGATAGTGATATGATAACGAGATTAACAAATTATCCTAACATGATATACTAGCATGAATATTCTATGATATGAAATGAATGCTTCTAAATGTTTATGATGATATTTTAACAAAGAGAGGCTAAAATGCTTAGTAAATCAGACTATAATGTAGATGCATGAAACTTGGATATGGAGAATGAGGGATGAGAGATCTATTTATAAGGAAAATAGGGCAATGGAGGGTTAAGATTGAATAATCTTAATAAGGGTTGGGATTGAAAGTTACTCAATTCATGTTTACAATTTTCACCAATGAAATGGTGGAAATTGTCAACAAGAGGTGGCTTGAGAGGAGATGCAAGAGGCATTAAATTCTTGAGGAGACATGAAGGCTAGCTTAGAAGGTAAGGTTATGGTTAGGGTGGGGTCATCCATTGGATAAAGCTTTTATGCAAGGGGTAAAATCTTGTGCAAGGGTTAATAGGATAACCAAGGTTAAAGCCATGAGTTCTTGATGAGACCCTTAGGTTAGATGAGGGCTACATTAGAGAGAAAGTCTCTAACCATGAAGGGAGGTTGAATTAACCATTAATATTTTGGAAGAATTTGAAGACAAATTTGTAAGAGTCCTTCCAAATTTGGGGGAACTCAACAAGTTAGCTTGTTGAAGAAATATAGCCTTAAATGCATTTAGAAGACTTTCCTCCAAATTTGAGAAGTGACTTCCTCAAATTTAGGGAAAAGGATGTGATTAGAGGGATTAAAGCTTAATTGATTAAGATTGAAAGAATCTAGAAGGCTCTAGAAGATATTTAAGAGGCAAGTGGGAGATGTAGGAAAATGAAGGTGGGAGAAAAAGAATTTTAATTAAAATAAAATATTTTAGTTCAACTAAAATAGATACAACTTGCATAAATACAAGAGGGGGGGATATAATTAAATGTAAATTTAATTATATGGAAGAAAGGGTAATTAATTAAATAAAGTGATTTATTTAACTAAAGGCTAGAAAAGGTTTAGGTGAATTTAATTAACTAAACTGAGTAATTTATTTAATAAAATAGATGAAAATAAAGAAATTAATTAAATATGATTTAATTAATAGGGAGGATGGGGTTTAAATAAATATTAAATATTTATTTAAGAGTGTGGTCAGATTTATACGTCTACAGAAGGAACTACAAAGATTTTGTAGACTACTTTTTGGCTCTATTGTATCAAGCTATTACAAATACTTGAATGCTATGATTGCCCATGTCTTATAGAAATTGCATTTAATCGGGATCACAAATAAAATTGGATGATTGGTACTACATGGAAGAATATATGTAGTGCTAAGTTTTAATGGATCGGGAGAAAAACACTACAAGCTTCCAATTAATGTCACATATAGGATTTTTGCATTGGAATATGTATGAAAACTTAATAGTACAGATCAATTATGCTTCCATAATCAGCAAAATAAGAACATATTTCTATCATTACCTTTCTCATGTGAAGGTTTCATATTTGAGAGAAAAACATTCAATATTTTAAATGATTTTTCCTAAATTTATAATTTATAATTTGTCTTTCATTGGTAGTATGACTCATGTGATGTTACCAAAGCAAGAATCATAGCCAATAGGAATTTTACAAGTAAAACCTCGCTAGAAAGATTGAAAACAACAATTATTAGGATGAGGTAAAAAAAACAATGGAGGAAACTACTACTGGGATATTTATTTCTTTTGATCAATTATTAGTGGAAATAATGCACCCGCACCAACAAAAAACACCAAAGATTCCAATAAAGAGTTACAGAAATTAATATATACAAGATCTATCAAACCATCTACTATAAAAAAAATACTAGAGTATCTAAGGTTGGCTTGTACGGAAAAAAATTGGACACAACAAAAGATTACTGAATTTGGGTCTATGAGAAAGAGCCTATGTGAACTAAAGACTATTGGAATTTTTTATGACATCCTAGAGGATCAAGAATTCAGCAATTTGTGGAATAAAGAGCATCCCAATGAAGCTGATGGTGTTGTTGATGATGAAGGTGATGATTATTATTGAACTCATGAACATGATGGTGTTACTGGTGAGGTAGAGTATTCATATAAACCTTTTTTAAAAGAAAAATATTCTACAAGGGCACAAATTGTAGAGAAAATGGGGTACGATGTTGGTGCTATGGCATCTACTAGACAAGGTTTTTTTTTGTACTAGAAGTAATCCCTATAAATGCGCATGATAAAACTAGAATTGAAGCACCATGAGAATATAAAACTACCAAAGAAAAAATAATGGCAAAATGTATAATTCATTTTTTTCATGGTGAATCTTCATGTCCACAACCTTACACTTATAGTCAAAAGAAACCAACACTAGAAGAGACTGAACAAATATAGGAACTTTATGATCAGAGTATTCCAAAGAAGTAAAATATTATGATAGCTCAAATTCCAACTGCCTCCATTTCGACCTCAAACAAATTATTTACACAAGTCACCCAGCTAGTTTTGAGTTTGACCAAGACTTCAAGTACTAGTATTATTTCTCCATTCAAGCATTCAATTGTTTCAGCAATCCAAAGTTTTGATTACAATAAAATTAATATTGAGATGAAAAAGAAAAGAGATATGTATAAATAAGAGAAGAAGCAATTGTTAGAGAATATTGCTATAACTTTAGAGCCTATAACAATGAAGGTATATCCTACCTTTAAGCCAGATAAAGAATCTATGGAGTACACAATTTTTGTGCCCAAAGTTAACAATAAATAGAGCATCAGATGAATCCATATGAATATGAAGTGAGCACTATCCAAATAAAATTTTCAAGAATGAAAAAACTAATAAAATCAATGTATTAAAAAAGAACCACCAAGTAGTGTACACGTCATTTGTAAAAGAAGAGAAAGACAAAATTCCATTGGAGACTCAAATAAAAATGTTCAAGGTAAACCTATAAAATGAGTTCAAACACAAAGGAAAGAAATAGATAAAATGAGTAAGGATTTGGAGAATAGAATAACAAAATATAGCTCTACATCTGTAAGACAAAAGAGTGATCAGGCACACATGGAATTAGATGAAACAAAGAAGAAATATTAAAATGAAAGAGCCCAAGTAATTAAAGAAAAACTTGGCACAAGCCAATGTCGAACTAGACTAAGCCAAGAAAAAACCGGGTCATTTGTAAACCAGCAATGTGAATTTCAGATAGGCCAATGAAAAATTGAATGTAGCCCTAGAGAAGAATAGGCGGTAAATGATTCTTATAGAAAAAGACTATCTAAAGTATGTAGTCAAATAATAAGGCATATAAAATAAAAGGTTTTGGAGGAAATAATGTAAGAGGTTGATCAATTATTTTGATTTCTTTTATTATTTTTCAATATAATATAACATAATAAGAAGCTCAATCAATATGTTATGGACAATAGAGATTTGAAAGCATGAGATAAGATGACTAATAAAAATTTACAAAAACTCTATACATGCAGTGATAGTGAATTGAGATCTAAAGCAATTCAAAACTGCATTGATGCCTCAATAAAGGTATAATTATGTTTAAGAAATGTTCCAATCTAGGTGAAACTAAGGAACTTTTGGTTTAGGTTGAAAAAATATTGTGGGACCTACATGAAAAAGTTGAATCATTCACACAATTTTTTTGTTAGCTTTTTGGCACATTTCAAAGATACATTAGCAATGATACTTTAAATAAAAATATGGTGGAGAAGATGAGGAATAATTTACACCAGATTCCTTCAAAGGTAGATGAGGCAAAAGCTTTGGATTCTATCAAACTGTTGATATCATTGAATGAATCATTGATTATCACATTCAAGTTAAGTTTCACTTTTAGTTATGAATTGTCAATAGATTTGGAAGTTAGATATAATAAGTTACAACAAATTACAAATCCATCAAATGAATAATGAGGCATGCTACAAAAGCTAGTTTAATTATATAGTAATTACCAGAGGCCATAAATGTTTTTTTTTTAAATTTTCTAATTTGAAATAGATTTTATAATTTGTATATCAAAAATACTTCTAAGCATGCATTAATTGGTACATTAATACAAAACTAAAAACCATTTTAATGATTTGGGTTGGGTTTTACAAAATTAGTTAAGTTTATATTTCCCATATGTCATGACAAGTATTTGTAAATTTAATATAATGACATTGGCTATATATAGATCCAAACATGAGAACAAATAATAATTTATACTACTATGGAATATAATTATATATGTTGCTCACACATAATTTTACAATTGCAATGGAGGAACTCTAGGCTTCATGCATTATTACCACTGTCTCCATGATATTGCAATAACTCTCCATAAAATGTTCAATTGAACAAAGCTTGTCCATCATAGAATTTAGCACATCCAAGTTTATAACACCATAATTATCAATTTTTTAAGATGAGTAACAAAAACCTAAGGAAAAAATCAGCTCTCCAATGTGAATATTTCTTCAACTTCCCTTCTACTGTCAAAATAGGAGGCATCTCATCTAGTAGAACTAGAATTTATTCATATTCCCTCAAGAGCTTAATTAAAAAGTCATGATAAAAATCAAGAACATGGAGACTGGCTCCCAACTCATCAAACTCTGTAGTGCCCCTCCCTGACTCATCCTTATGAGAGGATGTGATAAACACTTTTAGATTTGTGCTATGATAGTCTCTTTGACATTAGAACATATTCATTATGATTTATGTGGATGAAGTTATGTATTGGACTAATATGTTAATTAGACTTATGTGTAGCGATCTAGATGCACTCATTATTCATGTATAGATTATACTGCTTCTAGGATTATAATGATACCATAACTATGCTAACCCCACTTGATGATTACATTGGATGAGATGATGCTACAATGTGTGTGATTCTCTTACTACTATATTCGTGATAGGGATGATGTCATACCACTCATCACGAGCATGATATGACATTGCGATACTCTATCACTTCCCTGACCATTTATGATATATTATTATATATGTGGTACAGTGGTTATTGCTTGTTGTAGGATTGTAGGTACCAAACATCGACTCCACTTGGTCTCATAGGTCTTAGCGTGTCTTTATCCCAATGGCAAGTTGTTGGAGATGACATGAATTCCCTCTATGCACTCTAGGTCTTAGTTGATATCCTAGTCAGTCTAGTGTCTTGATTGAGTTGTCTTGTGGTGTGTTATTAGACCCTTGTGTCGGGTTGCCTTGTGGCATTGTGAGCATTTGATTATATAATTAATTGATAATTGATTAATATAATTTAATAACAATAACAATAAAATCAATTTATTATATAGCTTGGTCATTTAATTATTATTTGTCTAATTTATTATTGATATTTGATATTCATTTTTATTGTTTGATTATAGTTTATGAGCTTATCTATTTATTTATTTAATTATTTTATAGGGTTTACTTTTTATTTATTGCCCTTGGTTAATTTATTTATTTATTGGGCCTTTGGATTAGTTTTTATTTGTTTATTTATTTAAATGTGATATTTATTTTGTATTGTGTTTGATTAATTTGATTATTGGGCTTTTGTATTTTATTTGCCCATGAGTTTATTTTATTTAATGGGTTTGATTTATTATTTCTCTTGTTACTATAACGTTAATTGATATAATATTTACCTACCCTTCTATTGTATTGGCTGATTTGGTGGGGGTAAGTAAATAATACTATTTTATATTATTCACCTCGAAACTACGCATGGTAGGTATATTATATGGTTTATTGGAATTTTTTGATTGGTCGGTATATTTCTATAGTTTTGGTTGCATTTAATTAGCTTCTAGTGTGCCTTTTCGAAGTTGGATTCTCTATGAATTTGAATATTTCTAGAGATTTTGTTTTGGTTGGATTGTTGAAGCTTGAGGATTTGGTTTTTTCTCTTCATCAGATTTCCTTTGCCACCACTCTATTTTTCCAAGTTGGAGTTATGCCTTTGCTCTTGCATTTTGATTTCTAAGGAGTTGTTTACTCCGTGTCTGCATAAAGATTATTTGTAGGAGGAATAATAATGGTATAGTTTCTATTAAAATGACTAGGGGGCAAGGGGTTGTTAAATAGAAATATATATATATATATATATATGAGTATTATTGGTAAAATTTGTATATAGGAGAGTTCTCATGAAATGACTATTTAGCATTCTATGAGTATGATGTCTCTTGCATTGCCTTCCTTGTGGACTTGTTGAGTCCTTGTTTTCTCTTCATATATGGTGTATATGTCCTCTCTTGGTGTTATCTTTTGAGTTTTGGGCAAGCTTGTATATTTGGGTGTGCAGGAGGTGCTAGAAAATGATGCTAAATTTCCCTTATATGATCTTGTTGACCTATTTATATGTTTCTTTGGCTTTAGTTTGGCCTCCCGCACCTTCTGGGAGTGTCTTGTGTCCAATTGGTGAGTCTATGATCTATTCTGGGCAGTATTGTAACTTGTTTCCTTCTATTTATCATGATTTTTGGCTTCCGATGTCTATGCACTATAGAATGGTACCAATGTGCTACATAATGGCTTGGATGTGCTATTATGTGCCATGGATTCTCCATTCTTCTCCTTGAATGTGCTAAATTTCTTTTTGGATGCATGAGTCAACCTTGTTTTGCCAGTTTCGTTGGTTTTACCTTCTGAGGTCACTAATCTGGATTCCGAGCTTGTACCAAAGCTTTTATTATTGTATTGACTTTCTTTGAGTTGTTTAAGGTTTTATTATGATCATTTTATTATTTATTTTTTCTTTGGCAAGATGGTTTATGCCTTACCATTGAGGATTGAGTTTTTATGTTGTATAGCTCCAACAAGAGGAAGAATGCCTTGTTGAGGAATGAACTATGTGAGCTCTAGTGAAAGGATTGTGCCTCACTGTTGAGGATGTAATTGTATATTTTTAAGTAAGATGAATGTGTACATTTCTCTTGTTATTGTTATGCTTCTAATAGTGAAGGTTCTTGCTTTATATGTTAGCTTTATGGCTCGTTTTGTGCTTCAATTGTATCAGTGATGTGATTTTGGATTCATTTCATGATGAGCCTTCATTATGTTATTGTGATGTTTTTGTGATTCATGTTCACCCTAAGGTCCTAGTCCATGGATAGGAAGAGTGGGCCCTTGCATGTGTAGGATCGAGGTCACAAGCAATAAGCTCTAAGAAGTTCCTAGAAAGGATGCTTAGGGTCTAGACCTATCATGGAACCACATGAAAAGTTTATGTTTAATTGCAAGTGATAACTATAATAATATGATTAGTGGGTCGGGTAATTAGGATTCACATAACCAAGATAATGAATAGTTGATGTGCCCCACTCATAGCCCTTAAGGAGAGACTAGGGATGAACTTGGGAAGACTATTGCGACAGTAAGCCAAAATCCCTTGATTAGCTCCAAGTTTGAGATGGCTCCACATGTCTATCAAAGTCTGGCTTCACCCCTTCTTTGTGAGGATAGTATGTGATGACACTCTTTCCCTAGATGTGTCCATGATCCTTATGCCTCGATTCATTGGTATGCCTCTAGGAGTTTATTTATTTTGAATTTCCTCATGATATGATTTGGTTTATATTTATTTGGTTGGTTCCCTTTGTGGATGTCGTGATGAGTTACCTTGGTTGTAGGAGTCAACCTAGGTCTAGAGTGTTATTTGGAACCTTGTGTCATCTCCTAGCATGGGGGATGGTTCCTTATGGCTCCACATGGTCAGATGGTTGATGCCTTCATCCATTGGGATGTTCGTGTTGGATTTTCTTGTGCATGGATGTGGAATCTTATCTCTTAAGCTTATGGATGGTTATTGTAGCTGATGGGAATACATGATTTATATAACATATATATTGTGGATTTCATAAAATAATTGTTTATGTAGATGAGAGCTATGCTCCTATGACATATATGTAATGATAGTTGATATAGTGGGATATGGTTATGACTCTTGTAAGTGAACACATTGATGTATTTGTTGTATCTTGAATATTTGTTTATTGGTAGAGATAATGTGAATGTAACCATTGATGTGCATTTAATATTGTATGTATGTCTAATATGGTTAGAAATGGATTAGGAAGTGGTAGGTTATTATCATCACTCTTGTAATAAAATATGGTGTATTAATCCTTGTTGTCTTACATTGTATCTTGGTTTATCGGTATCTATTCTTTCAAGGGTTAAGGTTCATGGATTAAAAAATAAATTTATTGGATTGGGAACATGTGTACCTTATGTGATTGAATTGAAAATTTTGCACAAGACTTGTGTGGAATCTTCTATTAGAAACAAGAGAAGTTTTATACTTTAGAATTGAAGATTGGTTATGTGTCGATAATTGAGGGTGAGAAGATTATGTAACTAGTATCTTGTGATCATACTTAATAGGACCTGTAAAAGGATGAGTCCATGAAGAGTTGTAATAGATTATGTTTTTTATAAATGGATATTCATTATGTATATAATTATAGATTGGAAAAGGATTAAATGATTAAGTAATGTGATTGGATTACCCTCTATATACCTATGGGTGAAAGTACAAAAAGGAAAAGTTGATATTCCCTAATGTTGGTTTTCTATAGAATACTAATATTAATTGGTAGCTTGTAGGTTATGTGGTTACTCTTAAAGGGAAATGAATTAGAATTGCATTGGGTGAGTCCTATGTGGAATAAAGATGTTATCATGATAGATGGTTCTTAGAAGGTAACTAGGACCATTTTATTTTGTGTCTTAAATGAACACAAAAAGATGATGGGGATATGTAGGATTTGCATTTTCATATTAGGAAGTAATTGATTAAGAACTATCATAGTTATGAATGTTCTTATGTGTTATTGTTAATTAATTAATGGAATTAAGATACCCTAGGGAATTATTTTTAGTGATATGCATTGTTATTCCACTTGCATAATATGTTATGGTTAAGAATATGTTGATGTTTATGTTGATGTGAATATGATAATGTTTAAGTTGATTCCATGAGACTATATGATTAATGTATATTAGCATTGTAGTGTAATATGATGCATTAGTAGATGTTTAAAAGAAATTTATCTCTATTTTTTAGTTAGATTAGTTATTTACTCTAGGGTATTTTGACGGGCGTTAAAAACTCTACAATAACTTGTGAAATGGAACTAAGAATATCAACATCAAATCTTGCATGATCGAGCAAGATTTTTAAAAAATTAACTTGAGGAGACCAAATTGTTTGGTAGCATGTCAACCTCTTTTTGTGACCAATCAAGGTTTTTTGTTGTATCCATCAATGTTTTATCACTCTCAAAAATTTTAAGCATAGTCAAAGATGTGAAATGTCATGTGGTTTCATAGATTTTGAATCAACTCACTTAAAACATATAAATTTGACACTGATGAGAGGGAAATAGAAGTAAGTGATAGTGATACCATCTTATTATACTGATCAAGAAAATCACTGACTCTTTTATTTCCATCATATTTTGACCATTTTTTAGCCTCTTTGCTCATTTTGAGCTCATCTTTCAGCCTTACTTCATCCTTAATTTCCTTTACCTCCTAAATTTAACTTGAAGCATCTGACATTGTTGGGTAGGAAGATGAAGGGCAATAAGAAGTGGAACTAGCATATGGAGAAGGGTGGAGTGACACTACATTATAATAATCTCCAAGAAAATTTTCATTACATATTTTTATCTTACTCAAATTACCCTGAAGCTTTTTAACAATTGCCTAAGTGTAATGAGTCTAGAGTTGTCTGCCAATGTAGATGCTTGCATTGTCTATGTGTCATTCAAAATTGTAACAACCAAGTTTCTTGTAAGACCTCCTACCTTCTTTGTAATATGGTGCTTCTAGTCATCAAAAATATTTACCTCACTACTAGTACCTCATACTAGGAGCTATAATTGATCCAAAATATAACTCCTGATCATTCTTTTCAGTTGGTAAAGTTGGGAAGTCTAAAGATTCCTTTATAAAATCCAATACAATTGTAGAAGAGAGGTCCCATCCTTCTAGTAACAAACATCCAATATTCCTTAAAATATGTCATGTTGCCTTAGGGGTCATCTTCCATATATGGGTATGTACAAGATCATGGTGGGCCAAATAGGCACTTAAGTGGCAATAAAAATTTAGAAAATAGAGTTAGGCAACTTGACATAAAAAATTGAACAAGTTACCAATATTTTAAAAATATTTAAGAATATAATCTATAAAAAATTGAATGTAGTCTCGAAGCTACTAGTTGTTTTCTAAAAAGAAATAAATATATTTGACAAAAAATTGAATTTCAATGTTGTAGTAATAAAATTTTAGGAAAAAGATAAGAAGCGGGTGTTTGTCTGACCACCCTAACCACAATCAAATCATAATATTTTTTAATAATATTTTAGATATAAGTACAAGACTCATGTCTAGATGTGACACATACTTTTTGTATTTTGTTTTGAAATAAATATATAATTATAATTTTTTTACTACAAGTTTTTAAAAATATAAAAGCTCGTATGTCTGACCACCATAACTTGGTCAAAAATTTATGAAATTCAATTTTTTTTTCTTTAATCCTATAGTATACCAAGCATAGAATGTGATGCATGTTTTAGATTCAAGAAATGTGGTATTGTTTGAAAGTTATAGATATTTTTCAATCAACCTATCAATCAAGTCTTTACTCAGAATATCGTCACTTTTTGGCCCCTCATGGTCCTACACATACCCATATTAAAATTAACTATCTCTAAAAATTCAACTAGAAATCTATCACTAACTTCACGAGTCCCCCATGCCAACCTTTCTCTAACCATGTTAGAAATTTTCTCCTTTTATTCTTTAGGACAAAGTCCATAAATTCTTGGGACTACATAAACTTATCATTAGACATAAATGTAGAGCATGCTAATGATCTAACGTCATTTGTTGCCTCTCCTATTTTAAAGTTTATTATCCTTCTATATTGAGGCTTGTCCTCCAAATTAGTTTGTGCCCCTTTGTATTTTGGGTCAATCCTTTTCATTTTTTCATTTGCCATTTTTACCTTAACCCATATCTCTCTTCTCCTCTAAACCTTTACATTAGAAGAAGTATTTTTTATTAAGTTCTCAATCTAATCATGTTCATGAGAAAAGGGTTCCAATTTGACCCCAACCCTGATCTGATGAATAAAGTGTTCTGAATTATAGTCAACCCACTGCTTAATCATATCCCTTCATTTTAAATTAACCTAATAATCATATTCACCCTTATCTTTTTCTTTTCCACCTCTTAATCTCCTCCCTTCATCTTTACCTACCTTATAATCTTATTGATTCTCTTTCATCTATCAGATCATGGCCATTCACAATTTCACTTCTTAATCTAAACCCTCTATTTTTAGGGTGATCTCTATGAAAGAGTCTTCTTCCTTTCATTCTACATCACACATAGCTCGAGCATATCTATAATCTTGTGTGTATGAAAGATCCTAAATGAGCAAGAAAGTATATCTAGAGTTCTACCCTACACTTTGGAGAGAAAACCCTAAAACATTTTAAATGTAAATGTGAATGCTTGAAATCACAAATGCAATAATGGATCTAAAGCATGATTGTAAATATGAAAATGAATGTTATGAAGCTTATACAAAGACATTAAAATAACATGAAACCATACCAAAACCTAAGGGAGAGGTACAAGCCAATTAGAAGTCAGTGATCTCCTATTATTCTTCAATGTCTTCAAAGCTCCTAATTGTTATTGAGGTTGATTGATGAAGGCTTGATAAATTCTTGATGAATTCTTGAATCGTTGTTGTGGACTTCACATAACCTACACTTTCACTTCACAAGAGCCTCCCTCAATCGCTAGATCTTAGATTCTTCAAATGAGGAAAGGAAGGCTTTATGTAGGAGACCCTAACTTTGTTTTGAGTCATAAGCCAGCCTAGAAATAATATTTTTCTCCAATCTCTTAGATTTGAATATTAAAATACCACCAAAAGATGATCCCAAAATTTGGGGAGAAAAAGTCAAGACCATGTTTGTACCCACATAGTCCGAACACATGGTCCAAACATAGGGTTCGTCCAACGTTTTGCCAAAATTTTGAGGAAGAAATATATTGTGATTTTATAGAAAATTCTAGGAGTATGTAAGAATTTGCGATGTTTAGATATGTGAAATCGGTCCTTGAAGTTCGAAATAAGACATAATTAGGGAATTTGATGAAATGATTAATTGGGAGAATAAAATAAAAAGGGGCACACTTAGGGTAAAGGGGCCAATTTTATGATGTGTAGAGTGATGAAATAAGAATTTATATTTAATTAAATTAATTAATTAATTAAATTCTTAAAAGGAATTTGAAATGAAAAATGCAAACACACTAAGGTGGGTGCTAACCTAAGCGTGGAATTGTACCATCCAATTAAGGGTGTACAATTTATGACACATTTAGCCCTCACTTTTGCGGTCATATGACACTATGTGCATATCCAATCTAAAGTATAAAAAAGTAAACATTTCATGAAAATGGATATATCCATAGGGTGTTCGATGAAGCCCCTAGCAGTATCTATAGTACACTATAAGGAACTGCACCCTACAAAAACACATTGTTAGATAAAATCACAAAATCACCTAAATGCTTACTAGGGAAGTGATGAAATTCACGGGTAGCTATATGACCCCATGTTTTGGCTTGCTAATTAGTGAGGTGAAACAGGGTATCATGTTTACCACAACAAATTGTGAACAGAGGTGATGAGAAATGCTCACAAATGAATATTGATACAAGATCAAAGCATATCATGGAATATTTGGTAGGAAAGAGAACTGAAACCAATTCCAAAACAACTAAGAGTATGAGGATTGGAGCTCTCTAAAACAAGATGAAATATTAAGCAAAAAAGAAATGCAAAATTAGGGTTTAGACAAGAATTACCTTTTAAATTTTAAAAAAGGAGGAAGAGATCATTTATTTAAAGATCTGCCTTTGAGAATAGAGGGGATCTTTGATAAAGATAACATCTTTTAAAAGGAAGAGAACAATACACACATTCTCCAATATTTAGGGAAAGAGGATTCTTAGCGAAAGATTGTACACTTTCACTAAGGAGAGATTGTTCATGAAAGATGTATCTTTTAAAATAGAGAATATATCCTAGATAAAGAAGACATATTCTATGCATAAAATGAAAAAAAACCACTCAATAAAGGAAAGGTGAATATTTAGAAAAAGAGAGAAGATTGAAATATCACCCTTACCCCCCCAAGCATAGAGGAAAGCACTTCAAAGAGAGATCATTTATAAAAGAAAAATTATTGTAATAGAAGGAAAGAGATCCTCATTAGGGATATGCATATTCACAACATAGAAGGGTTCCTTATAAAAGATACCACTCAATGAAGAAAAGAATTTGATGCATGATTAACGACTTCCCACACTAAGGAAGAGGTCCAATTAAGGATATTTATTAAAGATCCTCATTGGGGATACTTGTTCCAATATGAGAGAGGGAGTTCCCAATAGGAATATACACCTCTACAATCAATAAGAAATCCTTATAGAAGACACTAGTTCACAAAGGGGAAAGTTTCAACCTCAATAAGGAGAGATATTTGAAATCACTCTTGCCCCCCCATACATAGAGACAAGAGATGGGACAAAAATAGGCTATTATGTTTCTTCTAAAGTATGATTGCACGTGAAATTGTACCATCATGAATGACAAAGACTCCCTAGTAAGTGAGCTACCAATGTCACATAATGATGAAAAACATAATAGCTACTATTGTTATTTAAATGTATGATAGATTGGATGAAGAATTTGACTATGATATGTTAAATTATCTACCATTCATGAGAGAAAAAACATGTATAAGATGATGAGCAATGAAAAGTATTGATTAAGAGAGTAGTTTGTAGGAGAAGATAGGCCAGTATGTCATGCTTATTTTGCACATAAGAAAACTTATGAAAGGGACAAGTATAACTCATTAGAGCCTTATGTCTAGATCAAGAGAGGATTTTAGAAAAAATAGAAGATAAAGAGTCATAAGTAGGATTGGAAATATCTTGAGGAGATTCATAAGGAGATTTGTCAATCACCATAATTTCCTTATGAGGGGGATGAGTGTTGGAAGATATAGAGGATGATTTAGCTAAGAGGAAGTCAACATCACTACTAAATATAGTATTCACATTGAGAGATGGTCTTTTAGATTCTTTGGTAGGCTTTGAAAAATTATATCCACGTTCGAATGTGGCCTCATGTATGTTATTTTCTAAAGGAACCTTAATCCCTTGTTCATTTATGCCACAGCCATTGCCATTATATCCACTCTTACCTAAAATGGGAAAACCTAGACTACAAAGGGATGCCAAATCAGATAGAGATGGTGGGGCCTTGTAGGATTCAATTCCATAATGAGAAGAATAAGAAGAAGATTCTAAAAATTTATTTGAATTAGAAGCAGCCACAAAATTGTTAATTGTTTAGACAAAGTGGGTTTCTTTTTAGGTTCATCCTTGTTTTTCTCCTTCTCAAATTTAGATCCTTTCCAAGAGATCCTTTATTCTCCCACAAAAGTAGGTTCAAAATCTAGATATCCCAAATCATCATCCGAGAGTACCCCTTCGGGAGAAAATATATCTTTGGGAGAATATTCAGATTGAGTGGAATCCTTTTTAGGAGTCTTTGAGTCACTAGAGGGAACAAGGGTATTCAAGGAAATAGGAATAGTTGGAGATGTAGAAGTATTTTCAGAAGGATTGGAAGTAGTTGAACAAGAAGATGAGGTTTTCAATGGAGTGTTTAAATTGGTATCATCCAACAAGGTATACATCTTATTGTTGTAGATGAACTTAAGTTGCTTATGCAAAGTAGAAGAGACAACTTGCATACAATGAAGCCAAGGTCGTCCTAATAGAATATTTTAACTAAGCTTATCACACATGACATGAATAAGTGTGGGTAAAATAACAGGTCCCACCTTGATAAGCAATGTTATAGTACCTAAAGATTTTTTAGCAATATTGTCAACGCCATGAATAGTAAGAGAGTTAGGTTGAATAGAAGAAGGATACACCTTAATTTTAGGCAATAACTCAATGCTACAAATGTTATGGCCATATCCAGTGTCCGCTAAGGTTCTTCTTATAGCATTATCATTAATAATAACAACTATCATAAGAGGACCATATTGATGTTGAATCTCATGGGAGGGTAACTCATCTTGTGTGAACACAATATGAGCTTTAGGTTCCTTTATAGGATCAATCACAGAAGCCATATTATTAGGTGTCACTATGGGTGGGACATCTAAGCTCTTTAAAGCATCTCGTAACGTTCTATAATGTGTAGATGAAGTTTAAATTAAATCCCAAAGAGATATCTTGGTAGGAATAGCTTTAAGTTGTTCAATAATATCATACTCCTTACTAAGAGTTTGTGATATAAGAGGTGCTCATGGAAGAATAGGTTGAGAAGTGGGAAGTGAAGAATGGATAACTAGAGAAGGATTTGGTTGCCTATTGTTCCTTGTATTATATGTGTGATAAATCACATTGTAACTCTCTTGGGTGATTTTTTTAGCATACTCATAAGGGATCTTAGCAGGATAACCTCCTTGCACAGTAATAACTAGTCTTTTAGGAGTGTGAAAGGTATCATCACTATAACTAGCTTGAACCACCAAGAGAGGCTTCTTTAGGGGTTGATAATTTTAGGAAGGAATAGCACCTTGAACTATGAAGAGGGGTTTATTAGGTGTCTCATTCACATGCATCATATTGATTGAATATGGTTTTGAAACATGTGAAGAGGTTCTAGAAAAGTTGAAATCATCAAGTTGCTTGTAAAGATTATTATCAACCTTAAAAATTTCTTCATGAGAAGGATTTTCTTTAGATTAAATGAAAGGGATATCCTCATAGAGGGGATTGTTAATGAAATAAAACCCTTGTGATCTAATATTATTCTCTTTCTCCAAGGTATCCTTATAAGGAGTATGCATTTTAGGAGAAGGATCAACACCATTCATATGGTAAGAATTATTGAAAAAAGTGTTGATAGTCTCTTCTTGCACAAAAATGTTATCATGAATATGCAAAATTTTAGGAGAGGAATTACCATTAGTCTTTAATGATTCATCCCTATTAGGAAGAGTATTGAAATAAGATGTAGTTTAAGTAGGGAAGGTAGGCATCATATCATCCTCTATCACCAAAGGATCCACATGGGGGAGAGACTCTCTATGAGAAGGATTAGAATTTATTTTCAAAGCTTCATCCTTGGGAGGGAGATATTTGAAGGAAAAATGAACATCTTCTTGAACTAGGGTATCCTCATGAGTAGATCCAAGTTAGGGAGAGGAAAATGCTTCATCTTTAGAGGGAAGGGCATTGAAATGAATAGGAGGTGAGGTATTAAGGAAAGTGTCAACCATGTCACCTTCTTTTACTATAATATCATCTTCTTTGACCAAGGCACTCTCATAGGAGAAGGACAAATTAAGACAATAATGAATACCATAATCTAATGGTTCATCCTAAATAGGGAGATCATTGAGATAAGTGTTACAACAATCTTCTTGCACTATGGCATCCTCATGGATAGGATCAATTTTGGGAGAGAGAGTAACTATATTTATTAAAGCCTCATCTTTAGGAGGGAGAGCATTAACAAAGTTTTTATTGAAATAATCCTCTTGCCTCAAAATTTCCTTAATAGGTTCTTTAAGAAAGCGATGGTGTGTTAGAGAAAGGTCTAGGAAACTATTATGATGCAAAGACAAGTCATTCGAAGGTAGATGTAGGTAAAATGGTTTTCGCAGCAACACCCCAAAATTTTACTATAATATCATCTTCTTTGACCAAGGTACTCTCATAGGAGAAGGACAAATTAAGACAATAATCAATACCATCATCTAATGGTTCATCCCAAATAAGGAGATCATTGAGAGAAGTGTTACAACAATCTTCTTGCACTATGGCATCCTCATGGATAGGACCAATTTTGGGAGAGAGAATAATAATATTTATTAATGCTTCATCTTTAGGAGAGAGAGCATTAACAAAGTTTTTATTGAAATCATCCTCTTGCCTCAAAATGTCCTTAATAGGTTCTTTAAGAAGGCGATGGTGTGTTAGAGAAAGGTCTAGGAAACTATTATGATGTAGAGACAAGTCGGTCAAAGGTGGATGTAGGTAAAATGGGGTTCAGCGTAGCACCCCAAAAAAAAATTTTGCCATAAAAAAATTTGAAAATTGTCCTTTTTTTAACAAAATGGAATGAAAGCAACAATGAAAGAAAAGAAAGTAAACTAGATGTCTGAAATTGAAGCAATTATGTGACTAACTATGTTTAAGAAATGAACACACAATGCAATATATATATATATGGTTTTATGTTTTTTGATTATGCAATAACAAGATCTAATAAGAAAATGCAGATCTAAGAAGGTTGGATTCATGTCAGGTTCACCAAAATGTGGAGCATAAAAATGAAACCAAGTGACTAAGACCAAATCCCACTCTCATGTACACACATTGGAATACGAGAGAGCCTAGTGAGATATCTTGCTTTGACTAATTCTTGTAGGGAAGAGAGATTCAAGGAATATCTCTTAGGTTTTCTATTACTTTATTGTAATGAAGAGTAGATATACCAAATATGATGCGACAATCAACTATGCTATAAGGAATGAAGCACACACAAACTAAAATGCAGATTTTGTCTAAACTAAAACTGAGATTAAAAAAATCATGACTCCAAAATGGACTCAGAGGTACACCTACTGCTGAAAATTGAAGCAGAATTAGCAAGCCTAGGGCATTGGGAACCTTGGTCCCTGTGCTGATAGGAGGTTGGAATTCTAGATCTGAGGTCCTGAGGGTTTAAGATGTAGATCTGGCACAAAAAATTGAAAAACCCTGGTGACCAGGGTGCCATGCCTTGGTCCTATCCCATGACACCACGTCCCCATCTCTATGATCTGAGATCAAATTCATGTGTCCGTCGCATTCCTGTACCTGCACCTGCCACTTGAAAAAGGGTGTCTAGGTGGCTATATAGGGTTTTGTCATAGTCAAGCCCCTTGTTTTGGTGATTTCCACCTCCACAAATAGCCGATAATGTATTGAAAATGTGCATGCAATAATCTTGTGTGTATGCAAGATCCTAAATGAACAAGAAAGTAGATCTAGAGTTCTACACTACACCTTGGAGAGAAAACCCTAAATGATTGTAAATGTAAATGTAAATGCTTCAAATCACAAATACAATAATGGATCTAAAGAATGATTGTAAATATGAAAATGAATGTTATGAATCTCATTCAAAGAAATTAAAATAACATGAAACCATACCAAGACCTAAGAAAGAGGTACAAGCCAATTAGCAGTCAGTGATCTCCTATTATTCTTCAATGTCTTGAAAGATCCTAATTGTTATCGAAGGTAATTGATGAAGGCTTGATAAATGCTTGATGGTTTCTTGATTTTCTATTGTAGACTTCACATAACCTGCACTTTCACTTCACAAGAGGCTCCTTGAATTTCTAGATCTTAGATTCTTCGAATGAGGAAAGGAAGGATTTATGTAGGAGACCCTAACTTTGTTTTGAATCATAGGCTGACCTAGAAATAATTATTTTTGCCAATCTCTTGGATTTTAATATTAAAATACCACCAAAACATACTGCCAAAATTCGGGGAGAAAAAGTTAGGACCATGCTGGTACCCACATGGTTCAAACACATGATCCGAGCACACAGTCCGAACACATGGTTTGACCAAATTTTTGCCAAATTTTTAGGGAAGCAAGATATTATGATTTTAAAGAAAATTCCAAGAGTATGTGAGAATTTGTGACATTTAGATATGCAAAATTGGGCCTTGAAGGTCGAAATAAGACATAATTAGGGTATTTGATGAAATGATTAATTATGAGAATAAAATAAAAAGGGGCAGACTTAGAGTAAAGGGCCCAATTTTATGATGTGTAGAGTGATGAAATAAGACTTTATATTTAATTAAATTAATTAATTAAATTCTTAAAGTGAATTTGAAATGCAAAATGCAAACACACTAAGGTGCGTGCTAACCTAAGCGTGGAATTGTACCACCCAATTAAGGGTGTACAATTTACGATGCTACAAAAGGGATCCTATTGTACTCATTTATCCTGAGGTTATGCTCCTCAACTATAGGCTGATGTCCATGAGGCACTTTGCCTTTGAGTTACAATCTATATGTATAAATTCAAATAGGTTCTCTAAGGTCTAAAGTATCTATAGGCCCAACTCTTGTTTCCCCTATCATTGAAGTCCCTTCGGTTGGTGAACATTTTGTTGTTCCTCCTATCATGGTGCTCCTCTTGTAACACTCCTTTGTGAAGTGTTCTCCATGATCCTTATGCCATTTTGAATGTTCAAATTAAGTTCTAGTAAGTTCTAATTTGATGTCAACCCAGAGTCCTTAGTGTGCAAACTTAAGCTCTGATAACCTTTTCATACCCACAATTTCACTAGGAAAACCAACCAATTATTTTCTAAATCACATACATGTAGGAAAGTTCAATACTAAATTTTCTTTACATGTATCTTTGTTGAAGCATGAATATTATAAAAATTTGGTTTATTTTCCCAATATTACCATAATTATGAAAGAAATACCATAACCACTATTATAAAAGGGTAATCATCTCATTACATGACATATCCTTCAAGAGTGTCTAATAATCTTTTACAAGATTACAATGTCATTTACATCAAGATACATAGTGTCCAATTTACAAATACAACTATCTCATGAATCATACTAATATAAAAACCACATGAATCATATTATCACATTGCCTTACATTATAACAACATATACAACAATATACTCCAATAATCCAACCAAATGTTGAAGAGATAAAGGATCCACATCCACACACACAAGAATCCAACAAAAAACATCCCAATGGAAGAAGACATCAAACTACCTGTAATACCCTAAAAATGGTCATCTAAACTATGGGCTCGTAATCTCGGCTGCATCACCAAGGTCCTAACCAAAGGTAACTAAATCAATCATGAGCACTTATTAATTACTTTCTAAATCATCAATGTCACATGGCAAATAAATCATTCTATATTAATTAAATATTTATTTAATTAATTAATCATTCCAAGTAAATCATTTTAATCAATTACCCTATTTATTTAATTAAATATTCTAGCATATTAAATTAATAAATCAATTTACCATTAAATCATTAAAAAATAATTAATTTGAAAAAATAATTAAATTTGGAAAAACAAATAAAAAAGGAATTAAATTGAAAAATCTCAGAAAAACAATTAAATCAATTAAATCAAGTAAATATCAAAATTGAATAAAAATATGAAATAAATCAGTTTTTCTAATTTTATCTTAAATTTAGTTCAATTTCCTTTAAAGCTAAGAAAAGAAGCCAATCACATCAATTCACCTGGATTGTGCTTCATCTTGGAGAATCTCTACTGCTCATCATTAATTGATCTTGACCGTTGGTCTCTCTCTGGATTTTCTATAAATTCAGGCTCTCAACTCTCATTTAGATTACGCTGGAGATTTATTGTTATTATGTTGTTTTTTCTCTAGGATCATTGAGATTTTGTGCATTGAGAATATTAAATCTTAGTTTATTGCATACTAGTTTAATCATGATTGCTTTAATTCATCTAGCTCAATATGCACTCATCTAGCTTAATATTGCATCCATTTAGCTCAATTTTGTGCTCATATAGATTAAATCCTTGGGTATGTGCACAAAGATGGTGGTAAGAAAAGTGGATACCACCCAAAAAAAACATGGAAAAACAAGCAATGCATACGTGGTTCTAAAATTTGAAGTGTCTGCATATGCACTTCGGTTTGTTCTTCTTGAGCCTAGAGAAGGAAGCATGCATGCGCTGCTTTTAGGAAAATGAGCACGTACATGCTACTCATAGGAAAATGAGCGCGTACAGGCTAATAATCCAAGTATAACCACGTACGTGGTGCCTATTATGAAAAGTTTTTAAAAAAAATTGGGTCTCATTTACCCATGAAGAGCGCATTTTTACTTCATTTTTTTTTCATTTCCTCCTCCTTTTCCTCCAATTCCAACAAGAACAACCCCCAATTCCTCCTTTTGAATGCACACCCGAAACATAGGAGCAATTAATTAATCAGTGAGGACAAAATACATCTAAAATTAATAGATTGATTGTTAAATTGAAAACTTCTGAACTTGAGCATCATCAATCCCTCGCCACTAGCCTCGAAACATTAGCTAGTGGTGCCATAGATGTTTCCACACAAATTACCAAATGGCAAAGCTTTAGGGATAGGTGTCATCAATTCTATGTTGATGGGCTATCATACGATGGAGTAAAAAACAAAAATATTACTAAACAACAAATATGTGCCCTTTTTGTTGATCCCAAAACTGGTCAGTCATTACCTCTTAATGCAAAGAGGTTTCCCATACATTGGTGTATCAATGTGTAGATGAATAATACTTTTTGGCAGAGGTGGTGGATGGTCTTTGATGATCCACCTTGTAATAATTATGAGGTGCCATTATAATTTTTGAGAAAAGTATATTGTGAGTTTGTGCTCAATGTGCGCCCAAACTATTTTGACATGAGAGAGTTCCATGGTAGAGGTGGTGGCTCTACCCAAGATAGACTTGGAGCCTATACGCAATTACCCGCGAAGAGTCGTCACCCCATAGAACCCAAACCCAAGGTGCATCAGGTTGTCCCAGTAGAGCTGAAAGAGTCGATGGAGCTATAGACTCTTCAGGCGGCCACAACATTGACTAGTGCCATCATCCAACATGGGACATCATTAGCACACCCTATTATATTGGATGATGAGCCATTGGGTGGTGACAAAGAGCCCATCCATCATATGTGTGTTAGTTGCTCGAGGATATGCTTGGGGATAGATGATGCATCCGGTGCAGATGGATCCTCATCTCATCTGTGCACGATTTGCGAGAGTAGATTTCAGGCCCGGACGATTGAGGATTTCACACTGACAGATGAGTTGATGGACATGGTGTTTTCCCATGAGCGACAAACACAGGTGTGTTGATTTGAATTCATAGCATTTTATTTATTAGTCACTTTAAATTTTTAATTACATAAATAAATTTTCATTTATACATCGATTTAAATTGAGACAAATAATATGCATTTCAAGATGTAGTAGTGCTATCCCTTACTCCTCCCCCAGTTACTATAGCTGCAACTTCAATGCCTGAGGTATAAATTTTGTAACATGTTAAAATAGAATAGTACACTTTGAATTCAAAAAAATACAAGATATACTAACTATATTTAATGCTTGGTCCAATTTTTGGTTTGTAGATGTTGACAGGGGATGAAATATCCCAGATTGATGACATCATGCTCTCAGCAATTGATTTTGGCCTACAAGGCTATACGGTATCATATTTTGTACAACCCTTTTTATGTATTGTTTTGATGGAATATGCAAGTCATTTCATTTTAGATTTTTAAAATTATGTTTAATTTATTATTTGTACTAATATCTCATGTTAATTTTGTTTTTTTAGGGTACCCCCTCTGTGTCTAGGGCTCGTCCTACGAAAAAGAAATCCTCAAAGAAACCAAAATGTGGGAAGAAGGTAATTGAACATATTTTTAGTTGTACAATTGTTTGAAAATGTTGAAATCAAGTATTAGTTGGGGTTTGTAGATTGATTAGTATTTTTTATCTATTTTACATGTACAACGGCCATTGATCTATGTGGATTTGTTGAATGCACTTGATTCGCCCGTGGATCAAGAGAGGACGGAGGTATGTATCTCTACTTTATTTTCTTGATTTCATGATTATATGCATGTGTGCATGTGAACTTGTGATATATTATAATCTTATAATTTTTTCATACAGGAAATATCCATACCTATTTCATCAATGGTGAACCCTCCTCCGTGCACTGGAGAAGCATCTCAGGATCCGTCACACTTTTGTTTGATATGTAAAATTAATTGTTTTTTAACCTTCAATACTTATCATTATATTAATTGTATTTAATCTTTGAACATTTTTTGTATAGGTAATAGCAGTAGTTTCTACATCGATGGTGAGCATCCTCAGTCCATTGGAGAAACATCTCAGTCACAGGTATGTCATTGTTCTCTATATTATAGATTTTAAGTGTTTTTGATATATTTATGTTAGTACATTGTATTAATTATATATTTAATCTATAATAGACCCCTTCGCGGTACGGCCATAACGTGGATCCATTTAAGTATGTCTTCAAGAAAACTCCTAAGAGTGACAAGGAGAGGAGAGCAGAGACATTAGCTCCTAGATCAGCCAATGAGGTAATCTACATTTCAATTGCAAAGGAATTATAGTTAAATGCATAGTTATGTTGTTAATTGTGAACTATTTTCTACAAAAGAATTCCAACTTGTCTTTTGAATTGTGGTTTTGCAACCATGTACAGAGCCGCATACTGCATCAAAGAGGCTTGATTTTGATGATCCACCACAAGTTTAGGATCATATAGTGTTAGTTTTTGTCATAGAATGACCAATACATGTAGATATATTCTACATTTTTTATTGTATATTGATTTGGACATGGCATATACCACATTTTTGTAATACTTGTATTGACTTGGCAGACATGCCTTTTTTTAATATATATAAATATTGATATTCGATCCAATAAATGTGTACTAAGTTCATTATTTTGTATTAGTTGTATTTTGTGGTTGTCCTTTTATAAATTTAATTGATCATTTGCCTATGTAATCAACAATATGAATATAAACAACAAAAATATATTATATAAAACATTGCAATCGTGGAATATGATTTGATAAAATTTCTAAAATGTTTAATTAACCCTAAAAAAATCCTTGTATTTAGTTCATTATTGTGTATTTGTTTTATTTGGTGGCTGCCCTTTTATAAATTTAAATGAATATTTGCATATGTAATCAACAATATGTGTTTGGTGCGAGAGCACCCTCACGCTCGCAATGGTCAAATTTTGTTCATCATGTGCACAAATGGCCATTATGAGCGTGTCCAGGTGGGTAGGTTTACGCTAGGCATGCCCCTGCCATGCATCCCAAAGCGTCAAAACGTCGAGAGTCATACCATACCGGTGCGATCTCTCAAGTGCCCTGAGTCCAAAAAATTATCAAAATTTGACGGACTGTTTCTTGAAATCCAGGACACATATGGTCAATCCGTTTGAACTTGTGGGGTCGCGTGAGGCTCCTATACAATGGCCTATCTCAATTTTTGATGACTCAAATCCATTTTTAATTGGTAGCATTTTTTTGCCTGGTGCAAAAACCATTAGTTGCATGCAATGCAAAGTTGCAAGATTAGCTACAATTGATTCGGTTCATCATGTGCACAAACCGACATCACGAGTGCATCTACGTGGGTAGGTTTATACTAAGCATGCCCCTGTTGTGCATCCCAAAGTGCCAGAACATCGAGAGTCATATCCTACTGACGCAATGTAGAAGTTGCTTGACAACTTTTTTGACAATTTTTTTGACAACAATAACAATTTTTTCTTAAATTGTATCTAGTCTCAATGTATGACCCCTATGATCTGATAATGACTTAAATAATTCTCCATGATTATAAAAGAATTAATAATGCTCATGATTGACCAAGGACACATCACATATACTCAAAACATAGTCACAAAACATTGACACACAAAATAGTCACAAAATATTGTCACATATTATATAAAAACTTGCCTCTAAATATGGTCAAATCAGCTCTTGGCTATTTGATTATACAAAAAAATGTCTTACAAATCATCTCATGGCTTTTACAAAATATGGCATTACAATATGTGAGATTCAGCTCATTGTCATTTTAATTATACAAATCATCTCATGGGCTTTTATACAAAATTTGGCATTATAATATGTGCGATTCAGCTCATTGCCATTTTAATATACAAAATTTGGCATGTACATATGTACAAATCAGCTCATTGCCATTTAAATATACAAAATTATGCCCCTAAACATGTAAAAGTCATCTCATGGGCATTTATATATACAAAAACAAATATAGAATAATTCATTGACGATTTATACAAAATTCTCAAAATCATTCTACTCTGAACCGTAGAATCGATCAAGTGAGCCTTTAGGACTGGCTCTAACCCATATTGTGTCAAGTATTGCCTCGTGGTCAGATTCACAAAATGTCCATAAAATCTTGTTATGAGGTCTACCATGATACTTCATCAAATGAATATTTGTTGCAACAACAAGGTTAGAGAAATGGAGAATATGTTTGTGTGTTTCAAAGTCCTTGAACAACCAAAAATCAGAATTCTTGATAGGGTATCTCTAAAGCCATGTTCCTGTCACGACAACAGACCCTATTGGGTACTCAATACCCTCTCCATCAATGATTGTGGTTGTCAATTTTCTTTTTGGCTCAACACAATGACACAAATAGTAATTTGTTCCTTCTTCATTGTTCTCTTCTACAACAACTGCATACACATGACCTGCATTTTATAGTGTTAATTAATACCAAAAATAAAGTATGATGTACAACAAAATGAAGCAAAAATAATACTTGCAAAAAAATAACTCAAAAAATCACTTGAGTCCACTAGGTCAGATACATGGTCAAAATCCACTGATGTCTCCATCTGGCTCAATTGTAGTGCTTTGGGAATTTGATATGAATCAATGGGAACTAATGGTCTACAAGACCATTTGTCAACCCACTCTTGTGATTCACATTCTTCCCACAAGCAATACATGCATGAAGAGCAAAAACATACCATCTGTCTCATATAAATTACTAGTGAGCTTGAAGTTGAACTCATAAATGAGTGCATGTCACTCGATCCTGCAGTTGTATAACAATCTAGATAGTTTTCAATGTTATATTAAATGATCAACCAAAAATATCTACGAACCATTGACGTACCTGGATTACCTAGACCCATCGTAGACTTACACCATCACACAATTGTTTTTGCATCTATCAACTCAGCACCACCTTCGTACTTCAACTCTTCCATAGCTAGGGCTCTTTTCACACATGCTCATGCACCATTGTGCTCTCCCTTACCATGTCCAGCCTCAGTGAAATTCCAAAAATGTTGTACACCACTTGTCATATGCATCCTTGTCAACCAATAAAACATCCTTGCATTCTTGAATTGTGTGGTGCAATTATCTAACCATATTAAGTGTCAGTTGTATCGTATGTTCCTTTCCCTTAAACTATAATAAAAAAATTTAAAGTATCCTTGTACAAACTTCGATGAATGAGTACGATCATCACTTATGTTGAAGTGATACTCTCTTACAACCTTTCTATCCTCCTCTGTGCTATCATCTGCATGCATGAATGCTATGTGTACAAAAATAGAAACTTGTGTAGAGTGATAATACATGGATTGCACTTGATTTTGAGGTTGTAGTGTATAATTTTCAGCGAAATCAACGATAGAGACAATGGTGCCAGAGGAAATGTGTCCTTACATAACTTGAATTGCTTATCTAACCATCAAGCTCTATGTGTATGCATTATGTACTCATAAACTAGTTTCTCTAGAAACATTTTCATAAATTGAGCTACACATATATCATTTTTCACTAGCCCATATCTCCTCAAATATGTTTCATTTTTAACTCCATATGTGACAGTCTTGTATTTTCTGAAATAAACTAGTTTCGTACCAATTTCATGTGTGCTCTCCAAATGTACGCATCTTGGTAAATGTTGCAAACCACCACATATAGCACAAGAACCTTCCAAACAAGGCATCTTATAATAAATGCAACCATCATGTCTATTACATAGCACACTTGAAATAAATTCTCTTACCAACTTAAGAGGTGCTTGTATATTACATTCCTACAAAACATCGTTAGTGTGCAAAGTAGAACAAATATGACAAAAAATATCATAATGCATGGAAAATTCAATATGCATCCTACAACAACACGTGGTGCGTATATGATTAATCTTAATATAAAAAGGTTTTGCCATTTCAAAAAATCTTGAGAAATTCTTATTTGAGGAAACTTTTGAAGGAATCTTTCATAAAATTTAGTTTGAGTCATATCCAAATAGTGTTTGGCATGTGGCTCATGATTTGTAGACCCAATTCGCCTTCTAACAACATCTCTTTAGTTGGGCAAAACTTTTGTGTTGTCATGCCAAAAATTTTCAATTAATGTTCTTAGTGCATCAACAACAACCTTGTCTTTGCGTGGTAGTCTACCCGAGAATGCCCAAAGAGAATTATTGTTAGGTTCCTCTATTTTTTGCTGCCTCTTTAATGCTTTACTTAATGTTGTTCTACTAACGTTTAATGACTTACTTGTTTTGCTTATTAAATGATCTTTTTTTTTTCTTTCTCATTATGGTTGATGTAATGACACGTCGAGTAGCATTAGAATATTTAGTACGTGATTTTGAACCAATAGTTTGATATGCATCAAATAGATTTCTCACAATGGTTCTTTCACTGTTACTTTCAGATGATCTTAGGCCTAGAATTTTCATTGTCTGTCTAAAATTCAAAATTTTAATCATTTGAACAATTAATTGACATCTTGCGGTTTGATTTAAGTTTTCAAGATAGTTTTGCCATATTCTTTTAACCATTCTCCTATAAGTTCATTCATTCATTTTTTAGGCATTGGCTTCAATATATTCTCATCAATGTCAAATAGATACTTTGGTTTCCTACGAATTATTCTAGGTGTTAACATCGGTGCATTATGTACATTCAATTGATCAAATAGAGAAGGTGTATGTTAATCATTTAATTGATTATTCAATGCGGTATCTTCTTGAATTGCATTAGGTTCATACGGTAAATCAAATGTCTCTTCTTCAATTGCATTAGGTGCATTATGTTCATTTGGTAAATCCCATTGAGATGTTGAGGATGACATACCTTCTTCTCCCATTGTTCTTATGTCATGTAATTTCTTCATACGCTACCTTTTTCTTTCCTTTTGAGCCTCTTGTTGTTCCATCATTCCTCGCTTGTTATTTCCCATGGTTGATATTGGTTGTCCTAAATAGAATCATATTACATATATATGTAAACAAAAGTTCATAAACAAACAAATAACCATAGATATGTATCTTATGACTATTTTTTGGAATCAAACTATTAAACAATCACAATACTATTGACAAAACTAATAAGAACAACAATTCAATCATTTGAAATCATGTAAAAACAAAAAATTCACTTACTTCTATGTATAAAATAGTGATAGACATGCAGACATAGTTCTAGTGGGGCCTTCAACGACCTCAAAAACTTCTTTTGAGGCAGTTGAGGCTCTTGGGTAACTAAAACTATGTCTATGTACCGCGTACACACTACATTAATAACCGCATATGTGGTGTTAGTCCATAAAATGTTGGCAAGCCCAACAATATTCTTTTTTCCCATTATGTACTGATAAGTAGCGTATACGCGCTCCTAAGCCTAAAAAATGTTATCGCAGGGTAGTGAATTATGGGCTCAGTACCCCGTATGCACTTACAAGTAATAAGTACCGCGTACGCACTCCTACACCTTAAAAAATTTATGGTAGGGTAGTGAACTAATAGTTTCAGTACCCCATACACACTATTGGTAGTAGAAAAAATGTGAATGAAAAGGGAGGGAGGAGAGAGAGAGAGAGAGAGAGAGAGAGAGAGAGAGAGAGAGAGAGAGAGAGAGAGAGAGAGAGAGAGAGAGAAAGAGAGAGAGAGAGAGAGAGAGAGGAGAGTAGGGGGGAGGGAGAGAGGAGGGGGGGGTGGAAGGGAAGGAGGGAGGGAGAGAGGGAGAGAAGAGGGGGGAGGGTGGGAGAGAAGAAGGGGTATGGAGGAAGGGAGAGGGAGAGTAGGGGGAGGGAGGGAGAGGAGAGGGGGAAGGGAGGGGGAGGGGGAGGAAGAGAGAGAGAGAGGAAAAGAGGGAGAGGGAGAGAGAGAGAGTAGGGGAGGGAGAGGAAGAGAGAGAGAGGGAAGGAGGGAGAGGGAGAGAGAGGGAGAGAGAGAGGGGGAGGGAAGGTAGAGAGAGGGAGAGAGGTAGAGGGAGGGAGAGAAGGAGAGAAGAGGGGGGAGGGTGGGAGAGAAGAAGGGGTATGGAGGAAGGGAGAGGGAGAGTAGGGTGTAGGGAGAGATGAGGGAAGGAGGGAGAGGGAGAGGGAGAGAGAGAGAGAGAGAGAGAGAGAGAGAGAGAGAGAGAGAGAGAGAGAGAGAGAGAGAGAGAGAGAGAGGGGGAGGGAGGGAGAGGTAGAGAGAGAGAGAGAGAGAGAGAGAGAGGGAGAGAGGGAGAGGAGATTGGGGAGGGAGGGACCTATAATGACACCAAATAGCACACCATAGGACCTATAACGACACCAAATAGTGTCCTAAGCATAATATGGCATCCTATGACCCCTTAGGACACCATATGGTGTTGCTATGTGCCATATGGTGTCTTAAGGGGTCATATGGTGTCCTAAGGGGTTACAAGACACCATATGACCTCTTAGGAAACAATACGACCTCTAATGACACCTAAGGGGTCATATGGTGGGCTAATAAAATGAGATATTGAATCCAGGACACAATATGACCCCTAACAACATCTAAGGGGTCATATGACACTATATTATCCCTTAGCACACTATAGGACATATAACAACACCAAATGGTGTCCTAAGGGGTCATAGAACACTATATGACCCTTTAGAACACCATATGGTGTTGTTATGGGTCATTGGTATCCCAAGGGGTCATATGGCATCCTATGACCCCTTAGGACACCATATGGTGTTGTTATGGGTCGTATGGTGTCTTAAGGGGTCATAGGACACCATATGACTGATCTTTATTATGACTATAAGAATTACAGAAGAAGAGAAAAAGGGAGGGAGAGAAGAAGAGGAAGGGAGAGAGAGAGAGAGAGAGAGAGAGAGAGAGAGAGAAGGAGGAGGGAGGGAGATGAAGAGATATCAAATCCAGGACATAATATGACCCTTAGAACACAATATGACCCCTAACAACATCTAAGGGGTGATATGACACTATATTATCCCTTAGCACACCATAGGACCTATAACAACACCAAATAGTGTCCTAAGGGGTCATAGAACACCATATGGTGTTGTTATGGGTCATTGGTGTCCCGAGGGGTCATATGACATCCTATGACCCCTTAGGACACCATATGATGTTGTTATGGGTCATATGGTGTCTTAAGGGGTCACAGGACACCATATGACCTCTTAGGAAACAATACGACCTCTAATGACACCTAAGGGGTCATATGGTGGGCTAGTAAAATAATATATTAAATTTAAAGTTATGAATAGAACATCATACAATGAGACTCCAAGTGAACAAACAACGAGGCTTCGCTAAAAAGCAAGTGTAAGAGCTTTACCTAACCCTAAGAGTACCGCCTAAGTTCTAAAACATATGATGCTATTAAATTTGCAAGGTTATAAGACTAATCTCGATTGTGACTATAGGAATTACACACTTGATTTCTTTCATGGGTATGTACCGTTCCAAGCCGTTTGACAATTGATGATCATCATATACTACCAATGCCATGCATACAACAAACTTTAATTTCTTTAGGTGACAGGCATTGTGTAACAACATGGGAACTCTCGCATACTCACCACTATCGTTCTCCAGGACATCATCTGTGTTACTCTCCCTCTTTCTCTTTCTACCTATTGTTTCCTTCTGAAAAATATATTGCAGGTAATTTGACTTGTCATGTTGCTTTGTTGACACTATTTTCCACATCCGCTTTGCTCATTAAAAGCACATTCAAGAAGAATATTGTTATAGGTTTCCTTGTTTGTCACGGTAATACACCCATGGTTCAATTTCAAACTCTATTCCTCCTATTCAATATACACACACAAATCCATCAGTCAATTTTCTTAGGAGAGTATACATGATAAAAATCAAAGAGGAAGTTGCAGATAAGAAATAAATTCACTTACTTCTATAGAAGTGGAGACACAGTTGCAGTGGGGTATGGAGGGAGGGAGAGAGAGAAGAAGAGAAAGAGGGATGGGGTATGGAGGAAGGGAGAAGGGGAGAGAGTGAAAGAGAGAGAGATGGGGTATGGAGGAAGGGATAAGGGGAGAGAGGGAGGGATGGGGTATGGAGGAAGGGAGAAGGGGAGAGAGGGAGGGAGAGAGAGAGGGATGGGGTATGGAGGAAGGGAGAAGGGGGGAGAGAGAGAGAGAGAGGCACCTTGTATGCATTTGAGAGGGGGAGACAATACACTTACATATGTTTATATATACTTAATATATTATATATATATATATAAATATATATATATACACACATATATATATATATATAAATATTATATTATACGTATATACACATATTATATATACAATATCATATTATACAATAGTGCGTACGCGCTGCTTGCACCATAAGTACCCCATATGCTCTTTTTAAACCATAAGTACCTCGTACGTGCTTTTGACTGGTTAGGCTTGGAAATAGGCCTGGATGACAAAGCTATGGTTTGGAAGTTTGATTTCCCTTCATTTCTCTCATTTTTGACGTGTTTTATTTTATCAACTTGGTTTATTGACTTTGTCATCATCAGGTTTACAATTCATCAAGTGGGTATTTCTAAAATTGCCACCATATTTTAACCCATCTTCTGAGCTTTCTAACCATATATTGTTTTTCAATTTGAACAACAATAACATATTATTATTGAATTTCTTTTACTAGTGTCTCCATAGTTCTCACAGACATAGGTGCACCATTTTTTGAATAAATTTTGATATACTTATCCAAATTTAAAAAATTTATATATTATTGTAGTGCACTTAATTCTTTACAATTTAAAAAAAAAAAATTGTATTTTTTATTTGTTTAGTGCAACTTATGCTTTGTGCACGAAGAGGTACCTAATTTTTAGGATGTGCTCGATTGGAAAAATCATAAAAAAAAATAACTTGACAAAAAATTACAAAAAAATACACATCTTCTAGTGCTCACTCTTAACTATCTTTCTACCAAAGGATTTTTCAAAATACTAAATCTAACTATGACTTTTTTGATGCGCACTTTAGACACTATGTTATGTTTTTTAGAAAAAATCAGGGTCATTTTTTTGTGTGCGAAGGATTCGACCCCCTTAATCTTATCCAATTTTGAAAAAGTTTAGTAGTTTGGAAACTAGATTCAAAGTACTACAATATTTGTACTTTGATTATCTTCACATCTTGAGTGGATGACTTTCAAATTTTGCCTCCAAGTTCAGGTTCACCTAATTTCAGAAGAAAAAAAGTGTCCACTTATACCCCCCTTTTTGACCACCATCTTTGTGCACTTACCCCCTTCATTTAGATGTCATCTAGTCACTAGTGTTGCATAGAGAAATTTGAGAGAAAGACTAAAACTCACATCTACTAGAAGGCAATAGGTCCCTTTGTAATGGTTTTATTATTAATTGATTATTGATTTACTAACCATGCATCTAATGACTTAATTGAAGTGTTGTGTATTTAGATATAGATACAGGTCCACTTTTCACATACACATTTTTGGCACCCATCGTGGGGTAGAAAACTACAATTTTTGGCCTTACAATCATTTCCTTTTATTCTCCAGATTCCATCTATACAGTCTCTACAAACTTTCGTATGAGCTTTTGCATCACATAGTACGATTTCTGAGTTTCGTCGTATGGTTTTGTGGGAATCCTCGTATGATATTATGCTTTTATCATTTTATTGAGTATTTACTCATCTGGTTCTGTGAGAATTGTCGTACAAATTTATGATTTCTCATTTCAGAAATATTATACTTTTTAGGGTTTTTCTTGAATTAGATTTGATTGACTAATACTAACCCTGATCTGTCTTTTGTCTGTTTGGGAGATTTTCACAGCCTAACTAGCTTTTTTGTAGAGTGCTTGTCAAAGAATCCATCAATGAAACTTATGCCTATCAAAGAATCCATTGATAAAAAACAACATGACTACTAATGCATTGTTTTTGCAAGTTGCCTAAGGAGAATCAACTAAACATTGTGTATTCTTTAATTCATTTTTAGGCATTTAAATTGTGATATGGTTAATGAACAAATTTTCTTTTTCGTGTTTGGGAAGAGTCTAAAAGGTAGGAGAGTATGCTCTGCTCTGCACAGACAATTAGAAATCCAAACCCTTGAAGCTTTTATAGTTTTGAGATTTGTGTTCCTTTAACGGGCCTATCACAGTGGGAAAAATTAATCACCCTATGAGAATGACCCAATTGACTACAACTATACCCAGGCATTCCAAATAACTATAATAAATGGGCCTTTTAGGATTAAAGTCTTGGTGGATGAGATTATTTGAGCTTTCTCTTTGAGATCTCTCATATCAGGTATTTTGTAGGGCCTCGAAGTCTCAATCATGCTTTGCATGACAACATCTTGTTTCGGTACCTTGTCAGGCTATAGGCCTCAATCGTGCTTGCACGACTTCAAGGGGTAATTTTGAATGAAAATCCTTACTAACAACTTTAAGATAACACCTACCCGGTTCACCTCTGAAACGGGGATAATCTGTGTGCAAGAGAGATAATAACTCTCCCAAGATACTTGCTATTTCGTGCCCCCATTAGCATTTGGAGTCGGCTAATATGGCATTGAGAATCCATTGCATGAGACTCAGCGGTTGTATTCTGATTAGCTATTAGGTGTTCACTTGAGTCTACAAGCAAAGGTTTTCTCTCTCAGCCAACTTCCTTGGAATTAGCATGCCGTTTTTGAAGTCACTTTGACTCTTCGTGTTTGTTGTGTTTTTTGTCTTGGAAACTGAAAAACTAAAACTGGAAAACAATCAAAAACATCAAAAACTCAGTGGTCAAAATTTTGTCCTTGTTAGAAGCTTGTCCCTATTTTATCGTGTGTTGTATGAGTCTTCTATTTTGTCATACTAACTGCCACTAATTATCATCTGAACATTAATAAACTATTGTACGAGTCTATGCTACTACTCTCATTTTGTCCTTTGTGAAGGTCTAAACTGTCATACGGGTTTAAACAATAATTCGTACGAGAAACTGTCTTTGTCATTTGAAGGTCAGTAAACTATCATCTGGGTTATTATATTTGGTTGTACGAACCTCTAATTCTATCAATCTAGAAGCCTACCTTTTTGTGTACTTTTCCAGATCTCTGATACGTGCCTAATCAGTTTGCAGTGAGCATATATTTGGTCATTTTAATCGTGAGCATAAAAAATCTTGATAGTGTTGTTGGCATTTTTGATGTTTATGTTGTGATTGTCATTGATGGACACACACTTGCATTGAAATCCCCTTTATATGTATGAGCTAGAGCTCAACTGGTATCTGTTCCAACTGGTATGTTGTATTCTAGTCTTTAGACTATTGGTGATTTTGCAGAATGTGTTTCCCAGTCTGAAGCGGCATGTCGACCCCAAGTGATTCATAGATCTCAATTGGTATGAGGGAGAAAAGTGGCATAACACATTCTTACCAGTCTTCATTTTTATCAAACTGGCAACCGGTATTTTGTATGAACCGGTAATACTCTGTGATGAGTTACCAACCGACATTTTGTGATGAGTTATCAATCCACTGATTGTTTGACGGTGTTGACACACTGGCGGTGTTTCTTGTGTCATGTTACTAAGTATGTATAGATTCATTGAACCTAGGAAATTGAAATGTAATCCTATTGGACCGACATGAAATCAGACTCCTTTAAAAGGACATCATGTCTAGGGTTTTAGGTTGTTGCTAAAAGGGTTTATGTTGTGACTAGGGTTTAAGGTGGTTGAGGAGTTGAAAAGAATATGAATGTGTAGAAGACTGAAGTAATGCAGGAGTGCATTAAGAACAAGCTATCAAGGATCTGACCGAGTAGTCTGTGCTATTAGATAGATCAAACACTTGTTGATTACTCACATCTTTGACAAGCCTGTAGCCCTTAATTAGGTAGGTCCAAAAGCCTTTTGTAAAATCCTCTAACAAGGTGGTTCACCTCTATGAATCTAAAATCCTCTAGCAAGGTAGTTTTTAATCGGACTTATCTCCTAACAGAGATTGAGATTCCTAACAGGATCTGTTCTGGTGAAGAACATTGTAAGATCTTAACTGGTCTGACCTTAACCGGTTTGGTTTCTATTCTGCAGATAGTGACTTGTGAGTTCCATCTCACCATGGTTTTTCCCATTTGGGTTTCCACGCTAAATATCTTGTGTTATGGTTGTATTGCTTTTGTGGGTGAATTCTTTATTTGCATTTTGGTTTGCATGTGTGATAACCGGCCTGTCTGTTAAACTGTTTTACCGGTTTATCTTCAGACTATTTAAGTGTTTTAGTGCAGTGTTTTTTGGCATACTAATTCACCCCCCCCCCCTCTTAGTATTCATCAATTGGTATCAGAGCCTATCTTTCTATAAGTTTAACCACTTGGAAAGAGATATGGGGGAATACACCTTGAGGGAACTTACTCAATGGCTCACTCAGTCTGAGCAAGCCTATGATGATCTTATGGTCAAATACAAGGCATCTCAAGCAAAAAGGAGAGAACATGCAGAAAAGCTGATGGAGCTATTTGAAAATAGTTTTGCAAATGAAGCAGATATGGAAGCTATGATAGTAGAAGTAAATAAGCTAAATGATTCAATCTGAGAAAGGAGTTGGAGGGACTGACTATCCAGTTTAGTCAAGAGCTTGAGAACCGGAGGAAAGCTGAAGATCTGGTGAAGAATAGAGATCATGAGATCTCCAAGTTGAAACAAGAGATTAGTGCACTGACTGCTTGCCTTCATGAGAGCAGAATGGAAAAAGGAGTACAAGATGAACTAAACATAGCCATCTCTGAAAATGCAAGCCTAATGGAGACAAATACTGCTATTTCCAAAGAACTCTCTGAGTCAAAGGAAATACTTGCTAAGTTCAACAAGAGCATTGTTAAGCTAGAGAAAAAACTTGAGTCATCTACACTGGTAAAGAATGCCAATGGACTTGGTTTCTCTGGTCATGAGGAAGGAGAATTCTCAGGAACAAATGCTGAAACATCAAAGAAGCAACCGACATTCAAAGGAAAAGGTAAGCAAAAATTCAAACCTGTTTGCTTTAACTGTCTTAAAGAAGGACACACTGCCAATGTATGTAGGAGCAAAGCCTACAATAATTTTCCTTACTTTATTAACAATGCACCTAGATCCAATAAGTACAATGGTCATTGTTATGCATGCAACAAGTTTGGGCATAGAGCATCTGGATGCAGGTCTGTCATGAACAACACCGGAAGATATCCTCAGAGGACCCAAAAAGCTGGTCCAAAATCTTTTGTGAACTGGAACCACAACCGGTTTAATGTCTTTAATCATCAGCCAAGAAGCAATGGCTATCAACTGGCAACCGGATGGAGAGAAAACTGTTGGGTTTGTCATGGTCATGGTCACAATGTTGCTATATGCAGAAGGAAGAATGGAAACATGAACAATGGACCTTGGAGAGCACCTGGAATGATTTTCTATCATTGCAACAAACCGGGTCATGCGGCAAGATTCTGTAGAAGCAGAAAGAGTGTATCTGATGATATACCGATCACTCCGAAAGGAGAAATTGATGTTGAAATAGTTCAAGCAGACATGAACAAAACCTAGAGGAAGAAACCAACAATGTTGGAAGAGGAACCAATTTCTACACCTAGTGTGGAAATATCAAAACCGGCAAACTAAGCTTCAAAAGGCTTAGGGGGAGCAAATGGAGAAATGTTTTTGAACCCCCGATTTACATTGGTAAAAGACCTTAACCGGTATGTGATACCTGTCGCTTGGCAGAAGACTGGAAATGGTAAAAAGGCAAATTAGGGTTTACGCCCTAATAGAGGAGCATTAATGGCGATAGGTGAGAGACATGTATAAAAGCATTTTTCAAATCATTTCACTATCTATTTTTGAGTGAAGAAAAGTTTTTCAAAGACCAGAGCGAAGAAAAGGCGATTTGAGCTAAGATTTCAAGAAATTGACAAATCGTGAAGGAGATTCAAATTCAAATTGCAAACGGTCAAGTGGAGAACACAAAGTGGTGATTCAGCAACCGATGGAGTGTGGAGTGAAGGAGAATTAGAAAACCCTAAATTCACATTTTAAAGGTATTTCTCGAGTTCTCAAAATATTCTACAATGGCTTCCGCATCTCATACCAGTTCTAGTGCATCCATTGAGTCTGAAAGTTTCATTCAAAGGAAGTCAAAGTATAATGTCCTATCACAAGTTCTGGCTGGAATGATAGTAGAAGAGGGAATTTCTGACTATATTGATTGTAAGATTGAAGACCTAGGGTCTCTAGCCATACACTCCCAACTTGGTCTGTTTTGTGGAAAGGATAAGAAAATCAAACCGGAATATAGTATCTTAGAGAAGAAGAAACTCCATAATGTTGTATACTTTCTAGAAGACTTTATAGAGGATCATATTAGGATCATTTTGAGCAGAGTCCATGGTGACAAGATGTACCTAGAGAGGATGCATGATATCATTCCATAGACAATTCATCCAGTCACCGATTTCTGCAACACAAGGGAAGTGCCAGCCCTAAGGACAATAAGCAAAATGGAAATGTCAAGGCTCACTAGTTCAGTGAGCGATTCATGAGGCATGACAGTCAACTCCATCAAGGATGATCTGGTTAAGTATGCCTGCATGGTGATAGGCTATAGAACATTCTTTGCTAGTAGAATTAACTCTGTATCTGCTATAGCGGTAACTACCGCTTACTAGATGATTAAAGAGGATGCATCATTTGACCTGTGCACCGGTATGCAGAGGCAAATCCTATCTAATCTGAAGTCAATCAAACAAGATAATGCACTGAGATTCAAGTTCGGACAACTATTGGTTGGGTTGTTCTTCTATTTCCAAGGCTACTTTCCTAGAGTAGGAGATGTCCAGTGGTTTCGTGACCAACCGGTAACCAAGCAGATCAAGGAAAGCATTCAAGCAATCAGAACCGGTTACCCTAATGTGCTGAACAAGTATTTTGATGAGTTCAGATGGAAAATGAGTCAAAGGATGAGGATCCCAAGTGACATCATCAAGAAATATGAAGATGACATCTATTTCACCATCCAGGTGGACAAATGCTTAATGGAGGCTGTTGAGCCTAGAAAGGAAGAAGTGGAGCCAATGGGCTATGAGGTGATGTACGATATGCTGGAAGGGTATGCCTCAACCCTTATTGCCTCACCTCTTGATCCTAAGGCAAAGAGGACTGGAACCTATTTGGAAAGGATTGCACTGGTCAAGGAACCCTTTGTTAAGAAAGGAAAAGAACCGACAGCAAAGAAGGCAAAGGCAACGCCTATAGCATCAGCACCGGCTATTACTGCAACTCCAAGAGTGACCAAGCGGTCACCTGCAAAGAAGAAACTAGAAGTGGCACCAGCAAAAGTCTTTGAAAGAAAAAGGATGACTAACTCAAATGAACCAGACTCTGAAGAGACTGAGTCTGTGGAGATGCCACAGAAGGCCAGATAGACGAAGAAGATGAAGAAGAATGAACTGGCAGCGTCTGCACCGGTAAATATTGATATCTCCTCATATAAACCTTTGACACATTGTCAAAGAACAGTAAAGAATATTAGGAGAAAATTAATTCATGACTTAGTAGATTATTATGATGATTTTAGTGATGAGGAGAAAGAAGAAACACTATAGGTGATTATTATTTATTTGTGTAAGAATGACTAGTCACCATCAGAGATTAAATCTCAGACATCAGATTCCTTATATAAGACATTAGATAATAAATGGCGCATTGCCATAGAAAAAGAACAGGAGATTAGGGAGAAAGTCTTTGCACAGTACTTTCTTGACCTCTCAAACTCAGAATTATTTGATGTTTTGGACCAAAATAAAGGACTCTTCTTCACAAGGAGAAGAAGACTCTGGCTGTTAGAGGGAAGAGTTGATGATGGTGAAAAAGACACTCATCAGTATATGGATCATGCTATCCATGCTCACAAAGCACGTATGGCCAACCTGCAAGTGGAAAAAGAACCGGTTATATCCAAACCAGATGAAGTTTTTGATGAAGAAGGAAACCCGGTTGAAGAACCAATCGACACTATTGATGTCGATGCCCTGGACGTAGAAGATGTCACTCAGGACATACCTTCTGAGGGAATAGGACAGGTGCAAGAGGCCGAACAAGGTAGTAAGCAAGCTGAGGACAGATAGGAAGCGGCTAAGGAACAGGCAGAGAAGAAGAAGAGGGATGAAGATGAGAAAAAGTAGAAAGAGGAAGAGAAGAGAACAGAGGAAGAGGAGAAAAGAAAAGATGAAGAGAAAAAAAAGAAAGAAGATGAGAGGAAAAAGAAAGAAGAGGATAAGGAAGAAAAGAAGAAGGAAGAGGAAAAGAAGAAGAAGAAGGAAGAGGAAGATAAAGAAAAGGAAAAGCGGAAGGAAGTAGAAAATAAGAAGAAGGAAGAGGAAGAGAAAGAAGAGGAGAAGAGGAAGGAAGCTGAGAGGAAAAAGAAAGAAGAGGAAGGAAGCTGAGAGGAAAAAGAAAGAAGAGGAAGACAAGGAACAAGAAAAGAAGAAGGAAGCAGAGAAAAAGAAGAAGGAAGAAGAAGACAAGGCAGCGGAGAAAAGCAAAGTGGAGAAAAAGAAAGCGGAAGAGGACAAGGCAGCAGAAGTAGTGAAGAGCACATAGATGGAGACTCCGAAGGCAACCGAAAGTCAAGCCAAACTGACTGATATCACTAGTCCTATCGATCTCTAGTCTGCAAGTGAATCGAAGCTAATGCAGAGCATCAAGGTTGCTCAAGAGCACCTTGAAGTCATTCAAAGGAAAAAGGAGCAAGATATAATTCAAGTGGTTGTAGACACCCTTACCGGTTTGATCCCCAATACCAATCTTCCCAACACTGAATCATCACTAGCAAATCTTAAGCTACTATGTACAGTAGTGGATGATCAGGTGTAGAGCCTGGAAGAAGTAGCTAAGGTAAATGTCAAGAAAGAGCATCAAAAGGCTCTTAACATTGCTCTGGTGAAGAAGTTGAATGAACTCCGGTCTGAACTACTGAAAGACCAAAAGGATATAAGGGATGCTTTGGATGAGGGAAATCTGCTACTAAGCAAAATCTATCAACCCCATCTATTCTACGATGATGTGCTAGCCCAGAAGCAAAAGCTTCAAATGGACTTACAGTCTTACTTGAGCACATTTAAGCCACCTTATGATTCCTTTGCAACTTATGGGCAAACTGTTCACCGGTTTCACATCCAGTCAGCCAAAATGGAGCAAGAGATCATACCACAGTCTAGAGATTTGCAGGAGCTTCAACTGGTTCTACTCCCACATTTGTAAATTCTTCAGAAGTGTTATCTGAACCTAGATGCCTTGACAGTTACATAGGAAATGAGCATAGTTGATGCCATGGAAGAACAGGTCTCTCAGATGCAAACAGAGAAAGAAGTGGCCACCTCCCTACTTGAGTCCTAGTCTCTATCAATGAAACAATTTTTACAGGACTATAAATCAGTTTTCGACAAGTATTATTCCTTGTTGTCATAAAATTTTATTATTTTAATATCAAATGGAAGTAGGGTTGTTCAGCGGTACTTTGTCATTGTTGGCAAAGGGGGAGAAGTACTCTATCTATTTTGGAGAAGTATAGGGAGAAGTATCTGGCTTTAAATTTTTGCTATCTGCTTTGATATATGCTATATGCTCAGATATCTCAATATTTATGCTCTGTATACAAAATTTCTATACATTGTATTGATTAAGCGATAGTGTATATGCTTAGGGGGAGCAATTTTTTAATGGCATGTTTTTGTTGTAAAACACTTAGATGTCAAAATTTTATTTTCCTAAGTGTTGCCATCAATGCCAAAGGGGGAGATTGTTGGCATTTTTGATGTTTATGTTGTGATTGTCATTGATGGACACACACTTGCATTGAAATCCCCTTTATATGTATGAGCTAGAGCTCAACCGGTATCTGTTCCAACTGGTATGTTGTATTCTAGTCTTTAGACTATTGGTGATTTTGCAGAATGTGTTTCCCAGTCTGAAGCGGCATGTCGACCCCAAGTGATTCATAGATCTCAAGTGGTAGGAGGGAGCAAAGCGGCATAACACATTCTTACCAGTCTTCATTTTTATCAAACCGACAACCAGTATTTTGTATGAACTAGTAATACTCTGTGATGAGTTACCAACCGGCATTTTGTGATGAGTTATCAATCCACCGATTGTTTGATGGTGCCGACACACTAGCAGTGCTTCTTGTGTCATGTTACTAAGTATGTCTAGATTCATTGAACCTAGGAAATTGAAATGTAATCCTATTGGACTGACATGAAATCAGACTCCTTTAAAAGGACATCATGTCTAGGGTTTTAGGTTGTTGCTGAAAGGGTTTATGTTGTGTCTAGGGTTTAAGGTGGTTGAGGAGTTGAAAAGAATATGAATGTGTAGAAGACTGAAGTAATGCCGGAGTGCATTAAGAATGAGCTATCAAGGATCTGACCGAGTAGTCTATGCTATTAGATAGATCAAACACTTGTTGATTACTCACATCTTTGACAAGTCTATAGCCCTTAACCAGGTAGGTCCAAAAGCCTTTTGTAAAATCCTCTAACAAGGTGGTTCACCTCTATGAATCTAAAATCCTCTAGCAAGGTAGTTTTTAATCGGACTTATCTCCTAACAAAGATTGAGATTCCTAACAGGATCTGTTCTGGTGAAGAACATTGTAAGATGTTAACTGGTTTGACCTTAACCGGTTTGGTTTCTATTCTACAGATAGTGACTTGTGAGTTCCATCTCACCGTGGTTTTTCCCATTTGGGTTTCCACGCTAAATATCTTGTGTTATGGTTGTATTGCTTTTGTGGGTGAACGCTTTATTTGCATTTTGGTTTGCATGTGTGATAACCAACCTGTCTGTTAAACTGTTTTACCGGTTTATCTTTAGACTATTTAAGTGTTTTAGTGCAGTGTTTTTTGGCATACTAATTCACTCGCTCTCCTAGTATTCATCAAGTGTACCCCTGTCATTGTGTTACATGACTTTTTTGATTATATCTCAGCTATTTCAATCAAACACTCATAAATATGATCAATCTGATCTGCTTAGATCACATCTTACACAAGATAGATCATTCCCAAAACCAGACTTGGTCTTCATCTCCTTAATTAAACCTCTAACAAACAACTAGCTTCGACTTAATCTTGACTATTGTGTCACTCCTAGCTCTCAGTCACATCGATTGTAAATTCCTATTCAAACTAGAAGTTCTCATAAGACAACTGCCAAAGGTAAGGGACAACCCTTTTCATTACAAGATAATCTGTTCTTTATAGAAGATCCTATCTCTAACAAACCTTCATCATCAAGTATACCATTTTTTGATCAACCCTTATCTCCCACCATGTCTAGAAAAAGGCAAGAAAGAGAAGCTGCTAAACACAATGCTCATGGTAATATTAGCACCCATGATACTGACAATGACTCCTCATCTAGCAAGTCTGAAACTTCTGAAGCTACAGAAGCTGTTATAAATAATTGTCAAAATTATAAGGATTTCCGAAAAAATGATGAAAATTATCATGGCTAGAGAAAAAGAAGAGCATTTCCTAGAGTTGGAAAAACAAGGTGCTAAACTCCCCATTGATTATAACATTGAAAGCCTTATCACTAAAGAAGAAAATACGCCATTATAGATGGTAAAAAAACAATTCTAAGCATTGCAAACTGAAATCAAGGAATTGAAAAACAATGATAAATCATCTACAAAGTATTCTTTGGACAAGATCTTCTCGTTCCCATTTGGAAAGAACCTTTACATGCCTCCATTTCCTTCAAGAGTGGAAATTCCTAAGTTTGACAAATATGATGGTAATTCAGATCCTCAAGACCATGTCTAATAATTATGTGTTTTATGTATCGAGTTCAAGCACGGACAAACATATCTCATGCACCTCTTTCCAAGAAGTTTAGGAGGACAAGCTATGGAATGGTTTTCAAGCCTTCCTATGGGAATTAAATCTTTTGAAGAACTGGTTGAATTATTTCTATAACAATACTCCTATAACATTCGTTATCAGGTCACAATGATTGAGCTTTTTAGTACCAAACAAAAGACATGAGAACGTTTTCTCAATTTCCTCCAACGTTGGAGAAAGATGTTCTCTAGATATTCATGACCCATTCTTGATTCTAAGAAGATGGACATCTTTATCAATAATCTAATTCCTGAGTTGGAATATAATATCTAAATTTAAGTATACCCTTCATTCAATAAGATGGTGAACAACATTCTCAAAATGGAAGATGTGCTTGTAAGGAAAGGAGATATATCACTTTATAAAGAAACACATCAAGGCTATAATTCGAAAGAGAAGAACAAATACTAGAAATATGAAAAAGATAATAACATAAATGTTTGTAATGACAAAGTGGTTGGTAATATCAAACCAAAATCAAAACCCGTAGTATTGAATTTGACTAGTAGCTCATAAGCCCTCAAAGTAGCTGAAAGCACTACAAAAAATCTGCCTAAGAAATCAAAAGAGTGGTTTAAAGAGAAGCCTTGGGTTTCAAAGCCTAAATGTGATTTTACTCCTCTGGGATAATCCT